>NC_133657.1:119465612-119765612 GCF_009905375.1 Apium graveolens
AGGACCATTCTCAATGCAGTTTACATAACCTTCATCTTGGGAGAGTAGATGAAGGTGCATTTTCACCTTCCAATGGTGATAACTGTCTTTGTCAAGAACTGGATCTTTACTCCAATATCCTTCTTACTATCTTTGTTAGATTCCAAGATCTTTAAACTCTTTGTATGTCAAGAGCCTGCTCTGATACCAATTGTTATTCCTAGTGGACTAACAATGAGATTTACAGAAGGGGGTTGAATGTAAATCTCAAAACTTTTTCAAGTTTTGAGCAGTTTATGAAAGTTGTGTGTTCAAGAAGAACAAGTGTGTGAATTGCTTTAAGCTAATACAGACAGATATATATTCACGCACAAATGTAAAGAACACAACAGACCTTAAAACTTTTCTGGTGGATTTGTTGTTCCACCAGAGATGGTATTTTAGAAAATCTGTGATTTAAACAATGTTGATCACAGCTGCATCCTAGTACAAACTAGATGAATTTTCTCTCAATATTTTTCTAAACAGCTCTGGAAATCTCTATCTAATTACTAGCTTCTACTTGGTTTATATATTACCAAGTGTACAAGTGAAGAACAATATAGAATACAGTAATAAAATAAGATCTTCACTTGCTTCTTTTCCTGTTCACTTCCAGTACTTTGTTGACTATTGCATCTTTGTACTAAAGAAGAACGGCTGCTTTTTCTGTTGTTCCTGAAATTCGGCTACCACATCTCAGTTGTCTCTATCAACCCATGTGCCTCTGTTTGTAGGTACAACTACCCCTTATCAACGGTTAATCATCAGAACATCCGTTGAAGCTTTCATTCCGTTGATGCACTCATCCGTTGAAGGATGTTATTCGTTGAAGCTTTCATCCGTTGATGCACTCATCCGTTGAAGGATGTGATCCGTTGATGACTTTATCCGTTGAAGCTTTAGAGACATCCGTTGAAGCTTAGCTTCTCATCCGTTGAAGGTCTTTAAGTCATCCGGTGATACCACTTCACTTATACAAAATTACAAGGCTGAAGTATTTACAATTGGCCTTCCTATCTGCATATCATCTAGTAGTCAACATGACTCACAGTTTTCTCTCAAACTTCCAAGAATTACATTTTAATACAGAGACTGAAATATGCTACAACACTAGACTTATTTCTAAGTAAAGCTACACCATCAACGGATAGCCAAAGTGGTCTTATCCGTTGAAGGGCTACAGACACTGAATTTCTACTTAAGTATTTTGGTTAAACATATCATCAAACTAATGCACATACATTCCTAACACTTGCCATTAGTACATTCATAATATACATAAGTCTGGTACATCAACAGTTGAAACCTAGCCTATTGGTAGTTCCTAGCTCAGCTACAGCGACATCAACGCCTACAGGAAACTGCGAAACGTTCCCTATCCGCTTGCGAATTGGGAACTTGGTCATGTTCATCTTGTCTGTCTGTTGTTGTGTGATGAAAGAAGAAAGCAAGGGTGAGCAACAAGCCCACCGAAATAATATGTAAATAGTTAACAATATATGAGCATTCTCATAGTACTCATGAAAGTCTTGGTCAAGAAGAAAATGAACCAAGTTTGATATCTTAATGCGACGAAGTCGCAAAATATTCAGTATATATATACATATATACTTTTCAAAATCCTTGAAATCCTCTGACATGTATAATATATACAGAGTTCTATTTTATAACTGTATAAAAATATCGTTGCAAGGTGATCTAATATATCTAACCTTATCTCAACGTCTTTCTGAAATCTTTGTCATGCCTAAGATAATCATTAACTAGATATAAGTTGAAAAGATGAAGTTACAAGATACTCCAATTTACTTATATCTTTTCCAAATACTACTTGAACTACCACCGTTCAAGTTATAATCAGTTTCAAAAGTTCATCACACATATGAGACTACATGATAAGACTTGAATAGATTCAATCTTTGAAATATCATTTGAAAGAAATGAAGTTACGAGATACTTTATTAAGTCCCGATATATATACACCTATATATATATATATATATCTCATACACTCCTTGAAAACCTCTGTTATGAAAATTATAAACAGAGTTTTAATATCCAATAAATTTGAAAAGAAGAAAGCTTTGGCATAAACCCGATATCTTACTGATCAGGCAAAGATACCGATTAAGTAACCTTTTCTGCTAGTAGATGGATGAATCCCCCACCGGTCATCACCCTGGCCGCATTAGGACCTTGTGCTGGACCGCCACCCGGCCTCTTACACGTTGATGGACTGCCACCCAGCGACTTACACTTTGATAGACCATACTTCGGCCTGTTGCTTATGCCGACTCAATTAGTTGGACTTACTTCCCGAACGTTGGGCAAGTAATCAAATTTTTTTATCAAAACCGCAACCTCGTTGCGAATATAAAATACACCACAGAGCCGGATCCCTCAGATTTTTAGCGAGTATTTAAATCCCCTTCGAAAGGAAGATCGTAAATTTGAAAACGAGTTTTGGGATCCGCTCTAACTTTTAAAATCATTTTGAAGACTCAAAAACATTTTAAAGAATGTTTAGAGTAATGATGATTTAATAAAATAAATCAGTCCCAATGTATTAGAAAGTATCTGAATATTATTATTTAAATAATATTCCCATAAAGGATAATCTTTATAAAATAATTGAAGCAGAAGTTTCAAACTCATACTTGAAACGAATAATAAATAACAAAAGATATACTTATACGAAAGTACAATCCTTATTTGAATAATCTAAAATAAGTTTGATTATTATTCAAAATCATCGAATATAGCTTATTCGATTAATAGTTATAGAAATATATATATATATATATATATATATATATATATATATATATATATATATATATAAAGATATACATATATTATGCTCGGGGACATCGACTCCCGGTTTAGAAAAATGTTCACCTTTGGGTCCCCTATACTAAGGGTATACGCAACTACTGCTTATCTCTAGCATAGGTATTATGCAGTTTATAAGCATTTGAATTGATAATTGTTAGATATATTTGATAATGTCATGGCTAATATATTTTATGTTTAGCTTTCAGATCTTACGTGAACAGGATAAATCAGTACTTAACTGTTGATCAGTACTTATACTGGAAGTCAGGACTTAAGGATATCAGTACTTATATTATCAGGAGATAATCATCAGAAGATAGATATCAGAACTTAAGTGCTGAAGGACAATCAGATAAGGACAGTAGCTGATTAAAGGAAAGAAGATTGAGATAAACATAAGAAGAGATATGCATGAAGAAGGAATTCCGTGAAGAATGGAATACTTGGAAGAAAAGATATCTGATTGATATATTTTAGGAAGCAGAATTATATTCCATATCAATTAGCGATTATCTTGTAACTGTGTAGTATATAACACAGACATAGGGTTTACACTATAAGTGTTATCATTATTAGAAAAGATTATTCATTGTAACCCTAGCAGCTCTCGTGATATTTGTTCATCACTGAGAGGTAACAGTTCCATACTGTAACAGAGTTTATTGTTTCAATAAAGTTTGTTTTCTGTTACTTAAGCTCTTAAAGTTCGATTTGAGTGTACTATACACTGTATTTACCCCCTCTACAGTGTGTGTGTGACCTAACAATTGGTATCAGAGCCTATCTGTTAACTTACATACAGTTAAAGATCCAAACACAATCATGTCGGACACAGAAACTCCAACTAAGCCTACCACAACTGAGGAACCACCAAAGACACAAATTCAGAGTCGGTATGAGACCATCAGAGTCCCCATACTGAGACCATCTGAATATCCCATATGGAAGGTAAGGATGACCATGTTCCTGGAAGCAACAGATCCAGAATACCTGGATAGAATCAAGGAAGGTCCTCACAAACCAACCAAACTCACTGTTGCAGTTGCAGGTGAAGCAGCAATGACCGTACCAAAGGAGAAGAGTGATTATACTGCTGAGGACATAGCATCAATTGCTAAGGATGCTAAGGTACGACACTTACTGCATAGTGCCTGTAATAACCCCAATTTTGGAGAAATTTTGAAACCCTTATGAATAGTGTTTTTGCTGAACGAGAAAACTTTTCATGCCACGCTATGTAGGGGTTCTGTTATTGATCTTATGGGATATTATTAGTACTCTATGTGGTATATAAGTGTATGTAAAGATCGTCAGAATCCAATTCCGAACACTTTGATTTTTCCCGGAAATCCACAAGATACGGAGAGAATTGAGTATAAGGTAACAGGATAAAAAGGATTTAAATTAAAGGATTATAAGAGAGGATCATAAAAGGAATACAATATATTGAGAAAGGTTAAGGGAACCTAAGTAATAAGATCCCGGGTATGATCCCTCAAACGATAAACGAGAACGAAAGATAAGCGAACCGTAAAACAAATAAGTGACCAAGAGACAAGCTTGTACAAGAAGCTAGGGATTGTGACATCATCAAACCACAAGGTGTGGACAAGTGGGAGCATTATGACATGTGCAAGGTGACACAAGCATGACATGGGAAGGAAGGAGGTGTGGTGACTTTTAACCACACAAAACCAAGGGCAACTAGGTAATTCACTAAAGCAAACAACAAAAATCAACCAACCAAAAGCAAATCAAGCCAAAACACAAAAATCTCTCTTCTTCTTCTTCATGCTCTCGGGTGCTTTTCTTAAAAAATGAAAGTCCAAGCTCCTCCACTTACTATTTAGCAAGGTAATTATCTAAGCTTCCCCATGGATAGTTACATACTTCCTATAAGTTTAAGCTTCTAATTCCAAGCCAATCTTTTTCTATAAATCATGAAAGAAGATGGTGAATAGTGTTTTCAAGAACTAAAATTTGTGTTCTTGAAGTTTTGTTTAGATTAAGCTTGGATAAGGGCTTTAAAGGTGATTCCAAGCCATTCTCTTGATTCTCCACTCTCCAAGGAAGGTATAAACTACAAACCCTAGCTTTAGTTTTGAGTAATTAGGATTGAATGTGTTTGATATAGCATATGTGAAGCATGATGCTTGATTGGTTGAAGTTTGGTTGAGTTTGTAGAGATTAGTTGGTTTTGTTGCATTGTTGGAGTTGTAAATCTTGGTAATTAGTTAAAGAACCTAAGTAAAGCTTTTAGTTCATGTGAGGAATAAGTATAAATGGTTAATGTGGATTTGTTGGGGCTGTTATGATGTGGTTTGGAGGGATATTGGTTGTATGATTGATTTGGGGTTGATTTGTGGTTGGTATTGAATGGTTTAAAATTGGGAAAACGCGTAAACATAGCCGTCGTAACGTCCGATTTTCTTTAGACTGTTTTTGTGCATAACATTAGGACCCGAGAACCCCCTGATAGATTTTGACCATTGCCATGTTTAGATAGTTCATATTACGAGCTTCGTTTTGATATGTAGTTCGTTCGATTCTGATGCACGGTTTAGGAGAAACGACCGTTTCAAGTAACGGCGTTTCGCGAACAAAACTTTTCCCCTCGCCTTACTTTGAAACATAGGTTAAAGACCAATAAGGGTTAATTAATGTATGAAACATTTATGGTAAGTGTGTTAGGCAGTTGGTAAGACACTCGCGAAGGAATCGCTTTAAAACTCGTAAAGGTTAAATTATTAAAAATGGTGGAGCCGAGGGTACCCGAGTGACTTAAGCGAATCAGTGAGCGCAAAACAAGCGTTAGAGTCTAAGTTAGTTAAAGTATAGATTTACAAGTGACTTTGGTTTAATTCCAACTTACTTGTTATTTATAGGTTACCAGACTCGTCCCGAGCCATTCGTAACCCCAGTCGCTCAGGCAAGAATTCTATCTGTTATACTGTTGTTGTGATGTATACATTTGTATATGCATGATCTTGCGATAAATGCATATTGGTTATTTAGCAAATTCTTGCGATATATTGTAGCATGTGATATGGTATATATGCATGCCTGTTTCATATTCTTGAAATATATATCTGTTGGTTCAGTTGATAATACCTATGCTAGAGGATAGCGGTAACTTGCATATACCCTTAGTATAGGGACCCAAAGGTGAAAATATTTTCTAAAACCGGGAGTCGAGGATCCCGAGTAGATTTTGTATATATGGATATGGATATATATATATATATATTTATATATATATATATGGTCATAGTTTTCAAAACTATTAATCGAATAAGGTTTATTCGATAACTTTAACTTTATTTTATTATTGAATATTATTTTGAATATTCATTCGAGGACTTATGACTCCTTTTATTTTATTAATGAATATTATTTTGAATATTCATTCGAGGACTTATGACTCCTTTATTTTATTAATGAATATTATTTTGAATATTCATTCGAGGACTTATGACTCCTTTTATTTTATTAATGAATATTATTTTGAATATTCATTCGAGGACTTATGACTCCTTTATTTTATTAATGAATATTATTTTGAATATTCATTCGGGGACTTATGACTCCTTTTATTTTATTAATGAATATTATTTTGAATATTCATTCGGGGACTTATGACTCCTTTTATTTTATTAATGAATATTATTTTGAATATTCATTCGGGGACTTATGACTCCTTTTATTTATTTATCTGAATATTATTTGAATATTCATTCGAGGGCTTATGACTCTTTTATATTATTTATTGAATATTATTTGAATATTCATTCGAGGGCTTATGACTCAGTTTATATTATTTAATGAATATTTTTGAATATTCATTTGAGGATCTATGACTCCGATTATTGGCTGAGATTTATTCTTTATTTTATTAAAGAATAAGGTGTCAATAATCAAACTTATTTTCGATTATTCAAATAAAGATAATACTTTCATATAAGTATATCTTGGTTATTTAATACTCGTTTCAAGTATAAGTTTTAATACTTCTACTTCAATTATTTTTATAAAGATTATTCTTTATGGAAATATTATTTAAATAATAATATTCAGTCATTTTCTAAATATTCTGGGGACTGATTTACTTCATTAAATCAGCTTTACTCCAAACACTCTATAAAGTGTTTTCGAGTCTTCAAAATGATTTTTAAAGTTAGAGCGGATCCCAAAACTCATTTTTATATTTAAGATCTTCCTTTTTAAGGGGATTTAAATACTCGCTCAAAACCTGGGGAATCCGGCTCTGTGGTGTATTTTATATTCGCAACGAGGTTGCAGTTTTGGTAAATGAATTGATTACTTGCCCAATGTTCGGGAAGTAAGCCCATCTAATTGAGTCGGCATAAGCGACAGGCCGGGGTACGGTCTATTATTGTGTAAGTGGCTGGGTGGCAGTCCATCAACGCGTAAGAGGCCGGGTGGCGGTCCAGCACAAGGTCCTTATGAGGCCAGGGTGATGACCGGTGGGGGATTCATCCATCTACTAGTAGAAAAGGTTACTTATTGGTATCTTTGCCTGATCAGCAAGATATCTGGTTTATGCCAAAAATTCTTTTCCTTTCCAAATTTATTGGATATTGCAATTCTGTTCATACTTTACATGACAGAGGTTTCAGGAAATGTATGGGAGATATATATGAATATATATATATATATATATCAGCACTTAATGAAGTATGTCATAACTTCATTTCCTTTAATAATATTTTAAAGATTTAATCTATTCAAATCTTGTCTTGTAGTCTCATCTATGTGATGAACTTTTGAAACTGATTATAACTTGAACGGTGGTAGTTCAAGTAGTATTGGGAAAGATATAAGTATATTGGGGTATTTGGTAACCTCATCTTTTAAACTTATATCTAATTAATAATTGTCTTATGTATGACAAAGATTTTCAGAAAAACGTTGAGACAAGGTTAGATATATTAGATCACCTTGCAACGATATTTTTATACAGTTATAAACTGGAACGTTGTGTATATTATGCATGGAAGAGGACTTCCAATATTTTGAAAAGTATATATGTATATATATATATATACTGAATATTTTGCGACTTCATCGCATTAAGATATCAACTTGGTTCATTTCTTTTGACCAAGACTTTCATGAGTACTATGAGAAGGCTCATATATTGTTAATCATTATACATATTATTTTGGTGGGCTTGCTGCTCACCCTTGCTTTCTTCTTTCATCACACAACATCAGATAGACAAGATGAACCGGACCAAGCTTCCGATTCGCAAGAGGTTAGGAGACGTTCCGCAGTTTTCTAGAAGCACTGATGCCGCCATAGCTGAGGTAGGAACTACCAATAGGCTAGGCTTTCAACTTTTGATGTATCAGATTATGTATATTTATGAATTGTAATAATGGCAAAGAAATGTAAATTTATTCAGAAACCTGTTTAAGGTGTATTGGCATATAATTGTGGAATAAAACGACTTGTGATTATTTTTGGATATTCATCTCTGAGACTATAACTTGTGGTGTGTGTGTTTATTGTGGGGTCAAAGTACAGAGTAGTTGATTATTTATTAAGATTGGGTGTTGTTAAGGGAAATGGAACTCGTGACGACCCGGATCCCCGACTCCGGATCTGGGGGTGTTACAGAAATGGTATCAGAGCTAAGCGTTATAAACCTCAGAGATGATGGGGCGTTAAGATAATAAGTTCACTAAGATAATAAGAACTCTTGCCAAGTTCATAGTCGGGCTACCTAACGTAGCACTGACAGATAAAACCCTTACGGGAACCCTTATAAGTATCGTGATAGTAACATAGTTCGTTCTCGTATAGGGCAGCGGAGCACTGAACCTTGAGGTTCAGGAGCATCAGCATGAGGATGTTTTATTACAAGTTGGAGATCAAATTGTGAATCCGATGGAGTACCCTAATGAGGGACCGGATGAGGTTCAGATAGAGAATGTTGCGGTTGAGGATGTTATTCCGGAAAGGATTGTGGCTGAGGAGGATCTCATGGAGGATCCTGATGAGAATGAAGAGAGGACCGCTGAGGAACAGATGACAGTAGTCAGGGCGACTACCAGAGCAAGAATGGCCGCGAGGGTTGCACTAGAGGATGAAGAGTTACCAAGGGCACAAAGGTTAATGAGGGCAGAAGGAGTGGGGCCTTCCACGACCCCAATTATACCAGTATCAGACCCTCTTCCAGAGGCTCCTGTAGACATCCATGAGGTTCCACCAATTCCTGTCCCATCCCCTGTACAGAGCCCAGCACATACTGAGGAAATGCCACCTTTATCCCCTGCACCATTGTCACCTGATACCGTGCTTGGTTATCCATTTGGATCTCCTGAGTCTGCACCACCTGCACCCCATGGACTGCTAGATGCTACCACTCAGGCTTCTCTTATCGCTGATTATCATATGACTTTGGGTGGCCTGTCAGAGGCCCGGAATGTTAGGAGTGATCTGTTGGATCGACTTACTGCACCAAGGATTGAGGGTGGGATACTTCCGGCAGGATTAGCGTATAGCATGGAAAGGATTGAGGCTACCACCCGTGTTACAGCTAGAGGCCATCTTGAGGGTCAGGTTGATCCAGCTCTACTTGCGAGTATCTTAGACCTCATCACCTCTGTGATGGAGCAGGTTAGGGATGTCGTGCGTGCTCGCATCTCTTAATCCATGGTAGTGTGCAGAGCCAGAGCAATCAAACAAGGGTTTCATGTAGCACCGCTTTCGGAGGATTAGCCTAAGTAATGAATGATTAGTTTTAATGACGAGATGACTATCTATGGTAGTACTTTTGGGATAGGAGCGATAAGTTCATATGATGTAATCCTCTTTAATATGTTCAGTTGTTGTACCCTCGAACAAATGGTTATGTATATATTCGTTAATTTCAGTTCAGATCAGTTTGTTTGTGATAAAATCACATTGTTAATTGCTCTATTAACACTTAAGAGAGTGTCATGAAGTTTATCGAACTTGAGAATTCATAATTTGCAATCGTGCAAGGACTAAACGAGGGGAAGACTTAAGCAAAGTAAGTAAGACAAATATCCGGAGATTCTCAAAATTTTCCAAGTAATATGCCCCCACAAGGAATAAGATTAGGGGCAAACCTTGAATGTGATAATCAGGGAGGTCGCAATTAAGATATAAAGAATCCGGAATATAATAAAGTGGAAAATGAAGATTTTAAATTAAAAGATGACCCCAATTATGGGGAGTAGGAAGAAATATTTAGACTAAGACAGCAGAAGTCGAGCGAGATAAGGAGACCCGAGACGATACTCCTATACGGAAATCCATGAACCTGTCTAAACAGAACTTATATTTTATTCCCAACCACCACCTTGAGGAAACAATGTGGTGTGAAATTCTTTCAGGACCTTTAAGTCGCTAAGCTCTCAGAGTTCCATGGAACAAGCTGACCCAGCCAAGGCAAGAGCCTGGCTAAAGGAAATATAGGAATCATTTGAGATTCTAAATGATTGACGAATCTCAAAAGGACTGTTTTTGTCACTTACCCTCCCAAGAGAGAGACCACCCGTTGGTGAAAGACCAAGAAAGGTACGGAGCCAGAGGTTAGAATAAACTGATTTAAGTCCAGTCAATTGTTTTCGGGAAAGTAATTCCCAAAGATAAGGAGATAGTGTAAAAGCTTTAGAGCCAGAACAAAGGCAGACAAGTATGATAAATTATGAATCTAAGTTGTAAAAGTTGTCAAGATTCGTTCTGAGGACACGAATCCAGAATGACGGGATGTTTGAAATCAATGCTTATATTGTGATTGGTTTGTGAAATAATGATAAGAGAAAGGAAAATAAAAAGAAACTGAAGTGGAAAGGAATATAAAGGCAATAGAGTTTGAGGAATGATAAGGGAGTTGGGTATGAGGAAACCCTAAAGACTCATAGTAATAGAAATAGAAAAGTAAGTAATCATCAGGATGAGGGTGATTCACCATGAGTTAAAATTGATGGTTGAGGGCATAAGAGATACATATATATTATCCCCTGTAAGTTGGGAGGATTCGAAGAAACCTTGAGATAGTTCGTAGGATAAATAATGAGACGCGGATAGACTGAGGAGACAAGAAAGTAAGAAATTAAGAAAATTGGATGAAGGAAGTGACCTTCAAGAATGTGAAGTGCAAGACCGGTGGCTTGATACCCAGGAAGGGAGACGCCAGGTATGAAAGATATCCCAACATTGAGATGACTGTTGAGATAAACAACAAAAGTAAATAAGGATTTATTAAGAAGAAGTTCACGTTGAACACGACCAATATCTTCCAGATCATCCATGTGATCATTACCAAATCAGGAAAGAAAAGCGGATAACCATTTTTATCTTTTGGAGGCCATGTGGATTGACCTTAACTTGAATAAGGATGCTATTGTGAAATTCGGTATAGACTATCGAGGTGGGAATGATTGAATAGGACACCCTTATCAGGGATATATGACTTGGGTTATCCATAGAAGGATGCAGGTACCTTTTAAAGGTGGAATTAAGGATAGAACATTGGTAACTTAAAATGAATCCTAGGGGACTGCATAAAGGTTGGCATGTCACCCTTAATAGGGACAGTATGAGTTTTGACAGTATGATTGGGAAAGGGTTAAGGTAACAACAACCTTTAAGAATCAGTGGAGAAATTTTTTTCAAAAGTATATAGACAATGATTCTAGTATTAGTATATGGTATTTTGATATGCCCTGTATCTAGGGAATACAGGAGGAACGATTCAAGGATAACCTTAGAGGTTTTGCAATGAGAAAGGTAATATTCAAAATTCTCAAGAATAGAAATGTTGATAAAGGAAATATGACGTAATTATAATGATGCCAAGTGAGGCACGTGTTAAACCACGAGAAGGTATGGATCGAACCAATAATGGTCGAAATTGTTCAGGGCAATTAGGACTTAAGATAAAAGATGTTCTAATTATGATTGAGAGTCAGTCATGACAGTGATTAACCTCTAAAGACTGAGGCAATAACTTATGGAAAAATGGTGATTTTTTTTTACTCATCAGATTTTAAGGAAAACATCTTCACATAAGCTGTGATTGAAATAAGGTGGAAAATTTATTTGGAGGTGGTTAAAATGACATTGAATGTAAGGAAATTTTACTATCAGGAAAGGCCAAAGAGGTGGCCGACACTTTAAAGGTAAGAGGATAATTATAGGCACTTGTGCCAAAGGAATACAGTGATGATGGTTAAAGCTATGCAGATTGTATTATGGTTTGGAAGATTGACATTCCTTCTGATGACTGTGCAATACCCAACCGTAATAGTAGTTGGCAAAGGTTTAATTCGTGTAATCGCCATGAACGGGCTATCTATCTTAGGAGGTACTATCTTGAGAATAAGCCAGGACCATGTTTCCAAAAGGACTAGACGAACCTTTGAGTTAAGTCTTCTATCTAAGGCATATGATTAAAAATGGTATTAACCTGCTATCGTTGCTTTGATTGAAACTCTTCTGCAATTTTATCTGCTTCATGTCATGAAAGTACGTCAGAGTTTGGAGTGTTCTTCATGAATTGTGATTGGTGGTTATGTTAACTCCTTAGGAGAATTAGATACGAGATGTATGGACTCCGTATGGTTAGCTATTAAGACTTCATGGAAAATGAATGACTACAGTAGGTCAGTGGTGGACCATAGTAAGGCAGCAATGATTCTGCGAGTAATGAGCTGGTTACAACCGTGAGAGTTGTATTGGAATGGGTGTTGAGATTGAGTACCACTAATCGGGTAGTGGTAGTGTATAAGTTATCATTGATAGACTAATTAAGTAGAGTATCTACCTATTGAATATTTATTCTTTCTTATCAATAGAGAGCCGTATTATTATACGAGGAAGGTTGCGATGCAAGCATAGAATTCTAGTAACGATGATGTCTAGAATGAGATCCCAGGTTCGATTTTCGATGTCGAGGGAGTTTCAAAGGTAATTGTGTATAAGCTCGAGGAAGGGCATGGGTCCATAGAATGATGGACGGGATAGCGAAAATATTTAGGCACGTGAAATACGATGTTATAATACTTGATGTTGATATAAATACATATATGTTTTGTTCTCCTATGACAAACCTCTATAGTTCAGAGGTAGATTCCAAGCCAGATATCTTATGGCAATATTTTTTTACATATATATACAATTCTCTTCAGTTCGCTCTTTTCTCTTCTTTTCATTTCATGTGAGCTGAGAAGAACAACCCTTCCAGAAGGGGAGGTATTGCCGAATGACTATCTATCTTTGTGATAGAAGCCTAGTAGGATACCGCATGTTGTTTAATTGCTTGTCAAGTACTAAAGGCTGGCCACCTTCTGTACTAACTATGCGATATAACAAGTGTTCATGATCATAGTGATCTCTCAACAAATTCCTTTACTTCTATATGATTAATCAAACTTTGGAAAATAGAAACAACTGAAAAAGGAGTAATAAAGTGGTGGTAGTATGCGGAATGGGAACACATTCGTGATACTAAGGTTGACGTGGTTATTAAAAGGTTATAGAACGCTAACGAGCAAAAGTATAACCAGTATAATATTAGGAACGGAAGGTAGTAGCGATTACGAACTGGAAAAGAATGGGTATTGAGAAGCAGAAGCTCTAATGCTAAAAGCAATAATGAGAGTCTGTGCAATAGACTTGAAAGAATTTGGAATGATCACTTAATTCGGATTGAGTTATCTTACGACAATAGATCATATGTCATTATCGGGATGTCGCCTTATGAGATCCTTGAGGGAAGACAATGTCGATCTCCCTTATGTTAGGATGAAGTTGTAGAGCGCAAGATGCTCGGACCCGCAGTAGTCCAAAGGACCAAGGATATGATAGATCTAATCAGAGGACGGCTGGTAGTAGCCCAAGATGGACATGATAAGTATGTTGATTTGATACGAAAGGATAAAGAGTATGAAATAGGGGACCTAGTAATGATATAGGTATCCCTTGGAAAGGATTGATGAGGTTCGGAAAGAAAGGAAAGCTAAGTCTACAATTTGTTGGACCCTTGGATATATTAAGACGTTTGGGAAGTTAGCATATGAGCTAGCCCTAACCCCGAACATGTAGCAGGTCGTAACGTGTTTCACGTATCAATGTTAAGGAAGTGTAATTCAGATGCCAGATAAATAGAGGCATATGAGCGCATAGATATGCAACCCGACGTAACCTATATGGAGCAACCAGGAAGGGTTATAGAGTGAAAAGGAACAAGTGCTTAGGAGAAGGATTATCAAACTAGGCAGAGTTTGGTGGTAGAACCATAATGTGGGAAAATTGACTCGAGAGTTAGAAAGTGTAATGCTAAGCAAGTATCCCCATTTGTTTCCTATCTGATTCCGGGACGGAATCCTTTTAAGGAGGGGAGACTGTAATAACCCCAATTTTGGAGAAATTTTGAAACCCTTATGAATAGTGTTTTTGCTGAACGAGAAAACTTTTCATGCCACGCTATGTAGGGGTTCTGTTATTGATCTTATGGGATATTATTAGTACTCTATGTGGTATATAAGTGTATGTAAAGATCGTCAGAATCCAATTCCGAACACTTTGATTTTTCCCGGAAATCCACAAGATACGGAGAGAATTGAGTATAAGTTAACAGGATAAAAAGGATTTAAATTAAAGGATTATAAGAGAGGATCATAAAAGGAATACAATATATTGAGAAAGGTTAAGGGAACCTAAGTAATAAGATCCCGGGTATGATCCCTCAAACGATAAACGAGAATGAAAGATAAGCGAACCGTAAAATAAATAAGTGACCAAGAGACAAGCTTGTACAAGAAGCTAGGGATTGTGACATCATCAAACCACAAGGTGTGGACAAGTGGGAGCATTATGACATGTGCAAGGTGACACAAGCATGACATGGGAAGGAAGGAGGTGTGGTGACTTTTAACCACACAAAACCAAGGGCAACTAGGTAATTCACTAAAGCAAACAACAAAAATCAACCAACCAAAAGCAAATCAAGCCAAAACACAAAAATCTCTCTTCTTCTTCTTCATGCTCTCGGGTGCTTTTCTTAAAAAATGAAAGTCCAAGCTCCTCCACTTACTATTTAGCAAGGTAATTATCTAAGCTTCCCCATGGATAGTTACATACTTCCTATAAGTTTAAGCTTCTAATTCCAAGCCAATCTTTTTCTATAAATCATGAAAGAAGATGGTGAATAGTGTTTTCAAGAACTAAAATTTGTGTTCTTGAAGTTTTGTTTAGATTAAGCTTGGATAAGGGCTTTAAAGGTGATTCCAAGCCATTCTCTTGATTCTCCACTCTCCAAGGAAGGTATAAACTACAAACCCTAGCTTTAGTTTTGAGTAATTAGGATTGAATGTGTTTGATATAGCATATGTGAAGCATGATGCTTGATTGGTTGAAGTTTGGTTGAGTTTGTAGAGATTAGTTGGTTTTGTTGCATTGTTGGAGTTGTAAATCTTGGTAATTAGTTAAAGAACCTAAGTAAAGCTTTTAGTTCATGTGAGGAATAAGTATAAATGGTTAATGTGGATTTGTTGGGGCTGTTATGATGTGGTTTGGAGGGATATTGGTTGTATGATTGATTTGGGGTTGATTTGTGGTTGGTATTGAATGGTTTAAAATTGGGAAAACGCGTAAACATAGCCGTCGTAACGTCCGATTTTCTTTAGACTGTTTTTGTGCATAACATTAGGACCCGAGAACCCCCTGCTAGATTTTGACCATTGCCATGTTTAGATAGTTCATATTACGAGCTTCGTTTTGATATGTAGTTCGTTCGATTCCGATGCACGGTTTAGGAGAAACGACCGTTTCAAGTAACGGCGTTTCGCGAACGAAACTTTTCCCCTCGCCTTACTTTGAAACATAGGTTAAAGACGAATAAGGGTTAATTAATGTATGAAACATTTATGGTAAGTGTGTTAGGCAGTTGGTAAGACACTCGCGAAGGAATCGCTTTAAAACTCGTAAAGGTTAAATTATTAAAAATGGTGGAGCCGAGGGTACCCGAGTGACTTAAGCGAATCAGTGAGCGCAAAACAAGCGTTAGAGTCTAAGTTAGTTAAAGTATAGATTTACAAGTGACTTTGGTTTAATTCCAACTTACATGTTGTTTATAGGTTACCAGACTCGTCCCGAGCCATTCGTAACCCCAGTCGCTCAGGCAAGAATTCTATCTGTTATACTGTTGTTGTGATGTATACATTTGTATATGCATGATCTTGCGATAAATGCATATTGGTTATTTAGCAAATTCTTGCGATATATTGTAGCATGTGATATGGTATATATGCATGCCTGTTTCATATTCTTGAAATATATATCTGTTGGTTCAGTTGATAATACCTATGCTAGAGGATAGCGGTAACTTGCATATACCCTTAGTATAGGGACCCAAAGGTGAAAATATTTTCTAAAACCGGGAGTCGAGGATCCCGAGTAGATTTTGTATATATGGATATGGATATATATATATATATATATATATATATATTTATATATATATATGGTCATAGTTTTCAAAACTATTAATCGAATAAGGTTTATTCGATAACTTTAACTTTATTTTATTATTGAATATTATTTTGAATATTCATTCGAGGACTTATGACTCCTTTTATTTTATTAATGAATATTATTTTGAATATTCATTCGAGGACTTATGACTCCTTTATTTTATTAATGAATATTATTTTGAATATTCATTCGAGGACTTATGACTCCTTTATTTTATTAATGAATATTATTTTGAATATTCATTCGGGGACTTATGACTCCTTTTATTTTATTAATGAATATTATTTTGAATATTCATTCGGGGACTTATGACTCCTTTTATTTTATTAATGAATATTATTTTGAATATTCATTGGGGGACTTATGACTCCTTTTATTTATTTATCTGAATATTATTTGAATATTCATTCGAGGGCTTATGACTCTTTTATATTATTTATTGAATATTATTTGAATATTCATTCGAGGGCTTATGACTCAGTTTATATTATTTAATGAATATTTTTGAATATTCATTTGAGGATCTATGACTCCGATTATTGGCTGAGATTTATTCTTTATTTTATTAAAGAATAAGGTGTCAATAATCAAACTTATTTTCGATTATTCAAATAAAGATAATACTTTCATATAAGTATATCTTGGTTATTTAATACTCGTTTCAAGTATAAGTTTTAATACTTCTACTTCAATTATTTTTATAAAGATTATTCTTTATGGGAATATTATTTAAATAATAATATTCAGTCATTTTCTAAATATTCTGGGGACTGATTTACTTCATTAAATCAGCTTTACTCCAAACACTCTATATAGTGTTTTCGAGTCTTCAAAATGATTTTTAAAGTTAGAGCGGATCCCAAAACTCATTTTTATATTTAAGATCTTCCTTTTTAAGGGGATTTAAATACTCGCTCAAAACCTGGGGAATCCGGCTCTGTGGTGTATTTTATATTCGCAACGAGGTTGCAGTTTTGGTAAATGAATTGATTACTTGCCCAATGTTCGGGAAGTAAGCCCATCTAATTGAGTCGGCATAAGTGACAGGCCGGGGTACGGTCTATTATTGTGTAAGTGGCTGGGTGGCAGTCCATCAACGCGTAAGAGGCCGGGTGGCGGTCCAGCACAAGGTCCTTATGAGGCCAGGGTGATGACCGGTGGGGGATTCATCCATCTACTAGCAGAAAAGGTTACTTATTGGTATCTTTGCCTGATCAGCAAGATATCTGGTTTATGCCAAAAATTCTTTTCCTTTCCAAATTTATTGGATATTGCAATTCTGTTCATACTTTACATGACAGAGGTTTCAGGAAATGTATGGGAGATATATATGAATATATATATATATATATCAGCACTTAATGAAGTATGTCATAACTTCATTTCCTTTAATAATATTTTAAAGATTTAATCTATTCAAATCTTGTCTTGTAGTCTCATCTATGTGATGAACTTTTGAAACTGATTATAACTTGAACGGTGGTAGTTCAAGTAGTATTGGGAAAGATATAAGTATATTGGGGTATTTGGTAACCTCATCTTTTAAACTTATATCTAATTAATAATTGTCTTATGTATGACAAAGATTTTCAGAAAAATGTTGAGACAAGGTTAGATATATTAGATCACCTTGCAACGATATTTTTATACAGTTATAAACTGGAACGTTGTGTATATTATGCATAGAAGAATACTTCCAATATTTTGAAAAGTATATATGTATATATATATATATATACTGAATATTTTGCGACTTCATCGCATTAAGATATCAACTTGGTTCATTTCTTTTGACCAAGACTTTCATGAGTACTATGAGAAGGCTCATATATTGTTAATCATTATACATATTATTTTGGTGGGCTTGCTGCTCACCCTTGCTTTCTTCTTTCATCACACAACATCAGATAGACAAGATGAACCGGACCAAGCTTCCGATTCGCAAGAGGTTAGGAGACGTTCCGCAGTTTTCTAGAAGCACTGATGCCGCCATAGCTGAGGTAGGAACTACCAATAGGCTAGGCTTTCAACTTTTGATGTATCAGATTATGTATATTTATGAATTGTAATAATGGCAAAGAAATGTAAATTTATTCAGAAACCTGTTTAAGGTGTATTGGCATATAATTGTGGAATAAAACGACTTGTGATTATTTTTGGATATTCATCTCTGAGACTATAACTTGTGGTGTGTGTGTTTATTGTGGGGTCAAAGTACAGAGTAGTTGATTATTTATTAAGATTGGATGTTGTTAAGGGAAATGGAACTCGTGACGACCCGGATCCCCGACCCCGGATCTGGGGGTGTTACAGTGCCATTGATAATGTAATGTCAAACAGGGTAATCAACTGCAAGACTGCTAAGGAGATATGGGATGCTCTGGAAACAAGGTGTCAGAGAACTGACACAATTAAGAAGAACAGGAAGACAATACTCACTCAAGAGTATGAACACTTTGACTCAAAGACTAATGAGTCATTGAATGATTTATATGATAGATTTGTCAAACTTTTGAATGATCTATCATTGGTTGATAAAGAGTATGATCTTGAAGATTCAAACCTTAAGTTCCTGTTAGCTCTTCCTGAATGCTGGGATTTGAAGGCAACGACAATAAGAGACAACTACAATCTTGATGAAACAACTCTTGACGAAATCTATGGAATGCTCAAGACTCGTGAGCTGGAGATGGAACAAAGAAGCAAGAGGAAAGGAGGAAAGTCAAAGACAGTTGCTCTTAAGGCTGAAGAAGAATTCCCCAAAGCAGCTTCCTCAAAGAAAGACAAGGGTAAAGCTCTTTTCATAAAGTCTGATACTGAGTCATCAAGTTCTGAGAGTGATGATGACTCAGATTCTGAAAGCTTGCCTGAGACTGATGCTGATGAGGAGATGATGAAGTTGTGTGCTCTTATGGTGAAATGAATCACCAAGATTGCATACAGGAAGTTCAGGAAGGGAAAGAAGTTTTCCAGAAAAAGCATAAGTTCTGATAAGAAGAATTTCAGAAGATCTGAAGGCAGAGGAGGAAAGTCTGACAGAGGAGATTACACCAATGTTAAATGCTATAACTGTGGTGAGAAAGGCCACATATCTCCTGACTGCAAGAAGGTAAAGGGTGACAGAGGCAAGGCTCTTGTCACAAAGCAGAAAAGCTGGACAGACACTTCAGACTCTGAAAGTGAGGAGAACTATGCATTGATGGCAAATGCTGATAAAGAAAGTGCTGAGAGCAGTTCTGAAGCTGCTGAAACAAAGGTACCTCAGACTACTTATGCTTTTCATACTGATGATATTAATGAGTTGAGAAGATATCTTAAAACCATGTTTATCAGCTATAGAGACCAAACTTTAACATGTGAAAGATTAACTTCTGAAAATCTTGCATTTAAGAAAAGGAATGATTTCTTAGAAAAAGAGTTAGTCATGTTCCATCAAACTCAGAAGGATAGAGATGATGCTTTTTATGTAAGGGATGAAGTGCTAAAAATGAATGAATCTCTAAAAACTGAGTTAGAAAAGGAAAGAGAGATAATCAGGACTTGGACTAACTCCGGCAGAACAACTCAAAATTTGCTAAGTAGTGAAAATTGGAAAGAGGGCTTAGGTTATGGAGAGAATAAGAATGATAAAGGAACTGAAGAAATTAAACCTGTTGTTAAGCAAAAGCCAAAGTTAAAACATGTTAAGTTTGTAACTGTAAAGTCTGATAATGAGAAATCAGAAGTTAAAGAGGAATTAACTTCTGACAAACTAAAATAGGAAAAGACAGCTGAAGTAAACATAGGCTTAATGACAAAGAAGCAGCTTAAGCATAAGCTGAAAGATGTCAAGAATGCAAACAAGGTAAAATCACCTAGGAAAAATAGGAATGGAAAGGAAGGTGTGAATAAAAGCAATGATTATAAACCTGTTCCTGATGCTCCTAGGAAAACATGTCATAACTGTGGAAGTTCTAACCATCTGGCTTCTTTTTGCAGAAAAAATAAGAATATTAACTCCTTACCTTCAAAATCAGGAGTTAAGAGTCAGTCTGTTAGATACAAACCACAAAATCCTTGTTTTCATTGTGGTAGTTTATGGCATTCCATTTATACTTGTAAGGAATATCATAGTTTGTACTATGATTATTATCAAATAAAACCTTCTTTGAAGAAAGTTTCCATTGTTCCTTCTAGTGTAAATTCTGATTCAAAGTCTGATAATGTAAATTCTGATAAGAAAAATGTTAACATAAACTCTGATGCTAAATCCGCTGCAAATGTTAACAAACTTAATAAGGCCAAAGGATCCAAGCAAGTCTGGGTCCTTAAAACTAATAATTAGTGGTCTTTGTGATTGCAGGGCAACAGGAAAAATATTCTAGTTCTGGACAGTGGATGTTCAGGACATATGACTGGAAATAAGGCCCTGCTATCAGACTTTGTGGAGAAAGCTGGCCCAAGTATTTCTTATGGAGATGGCAACATTGGAAAAACATTGGGATATGGCAATATCAATCTTGGAAATGTCATAATTAAACAAGTAGCTCTAGTCTCAGGACTTAAACACAACCTACTGAGTATAAGTCAAATCTGTGACAGAGGTTATCATGTTGATTTCTTTGAAGAACACTGTGAAGTTGTGAGTAAATCTAAAGGCAAAGTTGTTCTGAAAGGATACAGACGTGGTAACATTTATGAAGCTAAGCTTTCAACAAGTACTGATGGCTCTGCAATCTGTCTGTTAAGTAGAGCATCAATTGAAGAAAGCTGGAATTGGCATAAGAAACTCTCTCATTTAAATTTTAACAATATAAATGAACTGGTCAAGAAAGATCTTGTGAGAGGATTGCCAAACACAGTATTTGCTCCTGATGGTCTTTGTGATTCATGTCAGAAAGCCAAACAAAGAAAATCTTCATTCAAGAGCAAGACTGATTCATCAATTCTTGAGCCTTATCATCTTATACATGTTGATTTATTTGGTCCAGTAAATGTCATGTCTATTGCAAAGAAGAAGTATGCTTTGGTCATAGTGGATGAGTTCACCAGATACACATGGGTGTATTTCTTGCACACAAAAAGTGAAACTGCATCTATCTTGATTGATCATGTCAAACAGCTGGATAAAATGGTCAAAGATTCTGTAAAAATTTTAAGGAGTGATAATGGCACTGAGTTCAAGAATTTGATAATGGAAGAGTTCTGCAAAAGCCATGGAATAAAGCAGGAATTTTCTGCTCCTAGAACTCCACAGCAAAATGGAGTTGTTGAAAGGAAGAATAGAACTCTCATTGAAGCTGCACGTACAATGCTTGAAGAAGCAAAGCTTCCAACCTATTTCTGGGCTGAAGCTGTGCAGACTGCTTGTTTTACTCAAAATACAACACTCATTAACAAGCATGGAAAAACACCATATGAGATGGTGAAGAAAAAGAAGCCAAATCTGAAATATGTTCATGTATTTGGATGCAAGTGTTTTGTTCTCAAGATTCATCCTGAACAGCTATCAAAGTTTGATCTAAAAGCTGATGAAGGAATCTTTGTTGGATATCCACTTTCCACAAAAGCCTTCAGAGTCTATAATTTGAGAACAAAAGTGGTCATGGAATCTATCAATGTCTCTTTTGATGACAAGAAGATCACTGGTCTTAAAGATTTCGTTGACCATGATCAGTTGAGATTTGAAAATGAAGACTCATATTCTGATACTGAAAATCCTGACAGTCTAAGTCTTGATACTGCAAACTCTGATGGATTAAACTCTGATGTTATTGAAACTGTGGTGACTACGTTAAAGGAAGATGCACCTATACAGGGGGAGCATACTGAAGATCCTACCACATCTCAAGAAACATCCGAACATGCATGTGGCTCTTCAAGTTCTGGTTCGTCAAGTTCTGATAAGCCAAGTTCTGATAGTGCTGAAAATCTAAATACTGAAGAATCCAACTCAGAGAGCATAGTTTCAGGGGGAGCATCAGAAAATGAAAATGAAGATAGCATGAATCATGGGGGAGCATCCAGTTCTAGAGAAAACCTTCCATCTGCAAGGAAGTGGACAAAATCACATACACCTGATTTGATAATTGAAAATCCTGATGCAGGTGTTAGAACTAGAACAGGTACTTCAAATGAGTGTCTTTATAATTCTTTTCCCTCTCAGACTGAGCCAAAGAAAGTGGAAGAAGCTCTTCAAGATACTGATTGGGTGCAAGCAATGCAGGAAGAGTTGAATGAATTTGAAAGAAACAAAGTCTGGACCCTAGTACCAAGACCAAAGAATAGATCTGTTGTTGGTACAAAGTGGGTATTCAGAAACAAAACTGACAGTGATGGCATAATTACAAGGAATAAGGCAAGGTTGGTTGCAAAAGGATATTCTCAACAGGAGGGAATTGATTATGATGAAACATTTGCACCAGTTGCTAGGTTAGAAGCCATAAGGATATTTTTGGCTTATGCTGCTCACAAAAAGTTTACTGTCTTTCAAATGGATGTGAAAAGTGCTTTTCTCAATGGAGAATTGGAGGAAGAGGTATATGTTGAACAACCTCCAGGTTTTGTAGATACCAAACATCCAGACTATGTCTACAGACTTGACAAAGCACTTTATGGACTTAAGCAAGCTCCTAGAGCATGGTATGAGACTTTAGCTCAGTTTTTTCTGAAAAGTGGATTCAACAGAGGGACAATAGACAAAACACTGTTCTACCTCAACCATGGAAAGGACTTACTTCTGGTCCAGATTTATGTTGATGATATCATTTTTGGATCTACAAATCACAAACTTTGCAAGAAGTTTTCCAAACTAATGCAGTCAAGATATCAGATGAGTATGATGGGGGAACTTAGCTATTTTCTGGGCCTTCAAGTCAAGCAGAATGAGGAAGGCACTTTTATTTGTCAAACCAAGTACACCAGAAACCTGCTAAAGAAATTTGGAATGCAAGATTGTTCAAGTGCATCCACTCCAATGGCCACTGCAACAAAACTGGATAAGGATACCGGTAAATCAGTAGATATTACTGACTACAGAGGTATGATTGGCTCTCTACTCTATCTAACTGCTAGTAGACCTGATATCATGTATGCTACCTGTCTTTGTGCAAGATTTCAAGCAGATCCAAGAGAACCTCACTTAACAGCTGTAAAAAGAATCTTTAAGTATCTTAAAGGGATAGCTGCTCTGGGATTATGGTATCCTAGAGAATCAGATTTTAAACTAATAGGTTACTCAGATGCAGATTTTGCAGGTTACAAAATTGACAGGAAAAGCACAAATGGAAGCTGCCAATTTCTTGGAGGCAGATTGGTTTCTTGGTACAGCAAGAAACAAAAGTCAATTTCCACATTAACTGCAGAAGCAGAGTATATTGCTGCAGGAAGCTGTTGTGCACAGATTCTTTGGATGAAGAATCAGTTACTGGATTATGGGTTAACATATTTCAAAATCCCTATTTACTGTGATAATCAAAGTGCTATTGCTATGACAGGTAATCCAGTTCAACACTCAATGACAAAGCACATCAGCATCAGGTACCACTTCATCAGGGAACATGTGGATGAAGGTACAGTGGAATTGCATTTTGTTCCCACAGATCAACAGTTGGCAGATATCTTCACAAAACCATTATGTGAAGCTACTTTTACAAGATTGGTAAATGAACTTGGAATGGTTTTAGGTTCTTTCTCTAAATCTGCTTAGACTTGTTCTGTGTTATCAGACTTTATGCTCAGTATTTACAGAATTAATCTCATTGTGTATTCTGTGCTTAATTGATAAATGTCTTTAAGTACTGACTGTTGTCTGATATATGTTTCTAAACTCTGATAAGTGATATGTCTGTTCTAGTACCTATTCTATCCTATGAGGATAACTGTGCTAGATACTGACCTAGTAGTCTTCAATAAACAAATGATTCCATGGAAGAAGTAATTATTTCAGTGGAAATCTTATGACACTAGCAAATTCTGATAACTGAGCTTAGTTAAGTTCACTTTGTATATCTTATTACTAAGTCACAAATTAGAATAATGCTACTCATCTGTTAAGTTCTGATACTAGTAAAACTGCTGAATGTACTAAGTGCTGATAGACCTCTCTTATCAAAAGAAAAAGCAAAAAGATCAAAGATTAAAATCAGGTACTCCTTTGAGATCTAGAGTAAAAATGTGGAAGGGACGACCCAAGTGCATTGCTGGTATTAAGTAAATATGCATCAGAAAAGCAAAATATTTTCTTGGTGACTTTTCACACTCTATGATTACTGGAGAAATACTCTGAAAATAGCATAAATTCTGATAAACAGTCGTGACTCACTTACACTGAGAAGCCACTGTAAAATAGAATTTCAAAAGATGCATAAAATTAGCACAAAACAGTTGAGGTGGACTCAAGCATAAACTCATTCTTCAGTAGGTTTCAGGACAATGACAGATCTTTAGCAAAATTTTAGTTATGCCTTATTTCTAAGATGTACTGAAGTGAATCAGACTTTACTCTTTGTCTGTTTTTAGCTTAATGCACACACTAATCACTCCATCTGAATGATGAAAATTTCTGTGGTGGTCTATGTTATTTTAGATAAACAGTCATTGTGTCATTATTGCACAAATTCTGAGACAAGTTCTAAGTTACACGTTCTGATGATTAAGTTCTGACGTCCATAACTCAGAACTTGTATGAGTATTTACTAAGATGGGCATTCCTTTTTCGAGTTAAGAAATTATGTTCTGATGACTGTTAAGTTCTGGTATAGGTCTAAGTTCTGATTTCTCAGTCTAATCCTTTACTTGGCTTATCTGTGAATAAAATTTGATAACAGTCTCAGTTCGAACTAGCATATGTTGAAGTGGAAGATTAATAGTCACTATGATTAGGATTAATGGTATTTGTACTTGAACAGTCCATTATTTCTTGTGTCTTGTGCAGTCTAGACCATGCATCCTCTTTCCAATGACTGTTATTCTTTTTCAAAGTCTAGGGAGACGAGGTAGAATTAATTCTACCTGTCAGCATTAAATATCTTTGCGTCTCTTGGCATTCTCTTGCCTATATAAGCAACCACTTCACATCAGTCTTTCCATCACATTCTTCTCACACACTTATCCTCCTTCTTCTATCAAAAACACAATGGTTCGATACAACATGTTTTTGAACAACCAAACCTTCACAATGGAGCTAAGTTGTGCCGACTGGCAGCAGGAGTGGCATGTAACAGCCATTCCTGAGGAGATCTGGGATTCTGTCCCACAGGAGGTGCTAACTCACCTCCTATTCTTCTATATAGATTACCATCGCCATCTGGAGCGATTGGAGGAGGAAAGGCGGGAAGCTATCCGTCAGCAAGAGCGAATCATACGACTCGCCATCTTGTTCGTCGAAGATAGGAAGAGGAAGATGACTTAATCTCGTCTTCTTCCTGTTCTTCTTCATCCTCAGCTTTGTCAGGCTTCTTAGCTAGGACTAAAGCTGTTGATGTTAGGATTAGGAGCTTAGGGAAAATCTTGTATAAGTACTGATGTAATTTCCATTTCATAAATGTATTGTCTTGATATATTAATGAAAGTTGTTTTTACTTCAAGATTTTGTCTCTGAGTTATTTCATCTTGTGTTGATAAATCCTGATTGATGTTCTGATGACCATATATATTGTGTTTCTTATTAAGTTCTGATTCGTTTTCAGCACTTACTCCTTTAATTTATCTTGGTCATTTTCATGTGATGTATTTTTAGAATATTAATGTTGCAGTGAAAAATAATTCAATCAGTGTTAACGGTTTAAATTTTGAATTAAAACTGTTTCTCTTGATTAATGGAACGGTTTTTCCTTTAAACAAGGCAACTGGATATTATATCAAACACCTATCAGGCATTCTTCATTCTCAATTTTTTCACATGGCACCAAAGGATTTAATCATTGATGGAGCTAAGTTTGTTCCAAACAACTATGCTACAATTCTTGATCATGTTGAAGCTCCATCTGAATTGCACTTTGTGCAGGATCTTCTTGCACATAGTGAGGTTGGGTACGCCTTAACTCAGCCTGAATTATTTTCAAGTCAACAAGTTCTGAGGTTCTGGAGGACTGGCGTTTTTGATGATGGTGGTAACCGTGGAACTCCCAGTATTATCTTCCAAGTGGGTGATTCATCTTTTGTAGTCACTCCTGGTACAATACGCAGGGCTTTACATCTTCCAGAAGATTTTACTTTCTCAGTTCCAGAGGACTCAGCCCTTCGGGAGTTAATGGCTGAATTGGGATATGAAAAGAGTCTGACGAAACTTGGACAGTTGAAACGGGCTAATATCAGAAGAGAATGGAGTTTCTTCTTTGATTGCATCACCAAAGCCTTTGGGAACAAATGTTCAAATTTTGATGCTATCCCAATTCTGAGTCAGCACATAGGGTATGCTATTATCCATCAAACTCATTTTGATTTTGCAACTGGAATAATTGGTTTTATTGGGGATAGGATGACAGAGGATCGAGATGTTTATTTTGCTAGATTCTGTCAACTTATTTACACTTACTGTACTGATGAACCTCATTTAGTCAGCACTCAAACCCCACCTTTTAAGGTTGCAAAAAGGTACTTTAATGATCTGGTAAATGATGATACTAAGAAGAAAATGGTTAGACCATTACAGATTCCTAAGTCTGTAAAACAGATCCTGGTAAATGCTGATCCTGATACCTATAGATCTATTTACTCTGATGTCCAGCCACCTCCAACCATCCAAAATCCATCAACCTCAGTACCTACCTCTCATTCTACTCAACCTACCCTCAGAACTTATCTCAAATCCTATCTCTCCACTTCACAGACTAGTCAACCTTCTTCTTCAGCACCTACTATGAAGTCTCCATCCTCTAAGCCAAAGAGAACAAAAACTGTTCCTCAAACACCTCAAAAGAGGAGGAGATTTACTTTGAGAGATGAATCAGATTCTGAGGAACAGATTCCTTCTTCAGAACCTGTGGTGATTGAAGCTGAGAAAGCAACTTCTCAGAAGGATTCTGAAATTGGGGGTTCTAGGCTTCTCAAGAGGCTTAGACGTATGATAATTCCTGAAACTCCCAAGGAATCCAAATCAACAAGGAAGTACAAGAAACAGAGGGCACAAAGGCCAGTTTCAGATGATGAGGAGGAAGCAGCTAAGGAAGGGGATCAGGAATCTCTGATCTCACAAGGCAAGGAATTTGCTCCAGTCACTTCTTCTCCATCCACTCCATCTCAGGAAGCTGTATCTGACAAGGCTAACTCCCCATCTGTGTCTCTTGTTGATCCAGGCACAAGTGCTGAAATTGATATTCAGAACTTGGTTGTGCCTGCAATTCTTTTCTTAGAAGCTCCAACAGCAAATAATCCTTCCACAACACCTGTTACTGATGCTGTTCAAACTCCAGAGTTATCAACAACACCTTCTCTGCATCAAGATGTTGATGATCAGATTTTAGGTGAGCATCAGGATATGGCTGTTGATCAGAACTTAGTCTCAGATCAGCAATTAGAGGATGCTGAAGCCTCCATTGCTACTCACACTGTTGTCTTATCAGAAGATACTGATTCTTTAAGTTCTGATGCTGCAAATGTTGGAGATACTGGTGAAGCTGCTACAACTGTAGATGCTGATGAAGCAGGTCCTTCAGGACATACTCCTCCACCGACTCTTCCTAAGTCTGAACTGGTAAAGGAGTTTGTTATCAGGGATGCACCAGTGCCTTGGAGTGAAACTCCTGCAGGTCAGGAGTGGACTAAGGAATGGAACTCAGTTTCATGTGTTCCAAATGCTTTATATCTTGCTGAGCACCTGACTAAAGCTGATGAAATGTTAAATTCTGATGATTTTAAAACCCAGCTTAGAGTCACTGCATTGAGTACTAAACATCTACAAGGTCTTCATTCCAGTACTCATGCCGAGCTACACAAGATTCAGGAGAACTTTATCAAACAGGAACAAGTTTGGAAAATTGATAAGAAAAAGTTCTTCCAACCTACCATTGACAGGGTTGCTTATATTGAGAAAACTCAAGAGAAACAACAAGCTCAGATTGATCAAATTCTGACAAATCAAGCTTCTCAGCAATCGCAACTTACTGAAATCCAGACCTCAGTGGAACTACTTCTCTCTATTTTATTATCTGCTGATGCCAAAAAGGGGGAGAAGGTAATTAAGTCCAAATGCACAACCAACAAGACACTGCAAGGAAAGGATGATGGAAAAGATGACCAAGGAACCTCTGGAATGGGTAGTGGTCATAGTCAAGGTAGAAGGTTTACATCAAGACAAGCTAGTCATAGAACAAGTTCTGATACTGGGAAAAGAATAAGTTCTGCTGCTGGTAAAAGGATAAGTTCTGATGAACTTCTAGATCTTGATGAGGAAATGTCAAGACAGTTATTTCTTCAAGAAAATCCAGGGATGGACTTGGAAAGTTTAAAGGAAGAAGAAGCCAGACTTAAATCAGAGAAAGTCACATCTAAATCTGAAGCTTCTGGTAAAAAGTTACTTCCAAAACCTAAAGGCATTGTGATCAAAGAAAGGACACATACTGAAACAACTTTGGCTAGATCACAACCACAGATAGATCCAAGATCCAAGGGTAAAGAAAAGGTTGGTGAACCTATCAAGCCTTATGAACCTCCTGAGGAAGAAGAAATTACTGATGGAAAAGATGATCTTGCTCTGACTACAAGAAAAGTTCTTAAAACAACCTCTGACATGGCTCAAGTTGTTCAGAGTCAAGAAATTGTAAGTTCTGATATTCTGAAGAAGCCAAGTTGAAGATCTACAACTGCTTAAATTCTGATATTTATACAGATTGAAGTTGTTATCAGAAGTTGAAATTGGTAAAAACTTTAAGGACTGTAAGTTGTAGTTATCTAGTCTATTTCTCATGCATTTGTACTTAATGTTTTTGACATCATCAAATATCTGTTAAACTTGTATATTTTGTTAATTTACAAGTTGGGGGAGATTGTTAGATATATTTGATAATGTCATGGCTAATATGTTTTATGTTTAGTTTTCAGATCTTACGTGAACAGGATAAATCAGTACTTAACTGTTGATCAGTACTTATACTGGAAGTCAGGACTTAAGGATATCAGTACTTATATTATCAGGAGATAATCATCAGAAGATAGATATCAGAACTTAAGTGCTGAAGGACAATCAGATAAGGACAATAGCTGATTAAAGGAAAGAAGATTGAGATAAACATAAGAAGAGATATGCATGAAGAA
Source organism: Apium graveolens (assembly GCF_009905375.1). Lineage (NCBI taxonomy): Eukaryota > Viridiplantae > Streptophyta > Magnoliopsida > Apiales > Apiaceae > Apium > Apium graveolens. The sequence continues at coordinate 119,495,232 of NC_133657.1, forward strand.
GGAATTCCGTGAAGAATGGAATACTTGGAAGAAAAGATATTTGATTGATATATTTTAGGAAGCAGAATTATATTCCATATCAATTAGCGATTATCTTGTAACTGTGTAGTATATAAACACAGACATAGGGTTTACACTATAAGTGTTATCATTATTAGAAAAGATTATTCATTGTAACCCTAGCAGCTCTCGTGATATTTGTTCATCACTGAGAGGTAACAGTTCCATACTGTAACAGAGTTTATTGTTTCAATAAAGTTTGTTTTCTGTTACTTAAGCTCTTAAAGTTCGATTTGAGTGTACTATACACTGTATTCACCCCCTCTACAGTGTGTGTGTGACCTAACAATAATAGAATATCAAGATTTCACAACATGCATATATATACCATATCAACATGCTCCAATATATCACAAGATTTTCTAATAACAGTCATGCACTTATCTCAAGATAATGCATCAATATATTTACATCACAACAACAGTATAACGGGTAGAAAACTTGTCTGAGCGTTCCGGGGTAGACTTAAGCTTAGAGTGGATCCGGTAACCTATGAACAACAACATAAGCCGGAATTAGACCACGGTCGCTTAAGAAACTAGTCAAAACTCACTCATACCCCAACGGTCGCTTATACGCTTAACGATTTACGTTAATCGCTTGAGTACCCTCGGCTCCACTAACTTTAATAAATTAACCGTTACGAATTTTAAGGCGACTCTTTCGCAAGAACTTTAGTAAATGCCTTATTCACTTGACATAATTCTCTCATGTTTCATTTAATCATTTAAGGGTCTCAATTATGGTCTCAAAGTTACTCGAGGTTTCGGGGTTCACTCGCGAAATGCCGATACTTAAAATGGTCGTTTCTCATCGGTCATAACTCGGATTTAGGCGAACGACATATCAAAACAAAGTTCGTAACATGAACTATCTAAATATGGCAACGGTCAGAATCTTACAGTGAGTTAACGGGTCCTAAAGTTAAGAACAAAACAGTCTAAGGTAAATCGGGCATTACGACGACTATGTTTACGTGATTTCCCAAAATTTTACCAAATCAATTCAACACCAAACCACCATCTATCAATCCCAATACAACCATATAATAATATCAGTCATCAACCAATATTAAACCATTAAACTAAGCCTAAATCATACCAAGAATCATCAAGAACAACTAGTGCTATCCTTAACTCCCAAAATCAACAAAAACACTTAACAACTAAGATCTCAACATGACAAAACAACTACTACACTTAATCTATCATTCTATAATCATAACCATTTATACCAAACAACTTAATACTAAGATCGTGAAGAGTTGTACCTTCCTTGATGCTTTTAATCAATGAAAGATCCTTGGAAAGTTTATGGGAGACTAGATCCACCTTTAAACAACCTTGATCTTTTAATCAAATTCAAGAAACACAAAGTTAGATCTTGAAGTTACTATCCACCCTAAACTTTTAGGAATTGTTTAACTAGGTAAACCTTGGAATCTTGGATCCAAACTTATAGCATAACTAAGTTATGAATTATGGAAGCTAAGGAAACAAACCTTATAATTTTTGAAGGTGTATAGCTTGAGTTTTGAAAAAGTCCTCCTTGTTTTAAGAAGAAGGGCCGAAGCAAATGAAGGAGAAGAAGGAGAATAAATCTTCTTTGATGCTTGCTTGGTTGACTTGTGAGTTGTTTTTATTTGCTTGGTTATTTTAACCTTGATTTAATTAACCAAGGTTTCAATACTTGGCCATAATTCAATCTTAGCTAAATATCTTTACATCATGCTTTCATCATCAAGCCTATGTCATCCCTTTAACACATGTCTCTCCCTTGTGGTTTGATGATGTCATAATCCTTGGCTTCTTGTACAAGCTTGTCTCTTGGTCGCTTATTTGTTTTATGGTTTGCTTAACTCTCGTTCTCGTTAATAGTTTGAGGGATCATATCCAGGATCTCATTACTTGGGTTCACTAAACCTTTCTCAATATTTTATATTCCTTTTATGATCCTCTCTTATAATCCTTGAATTCAAATCCTTTTAATCATGTTACCTTATACTTAATTCTTTCGGTATCTGATGGATTTTCGGGAAAAATCAAAGTGTCCGGATTCGAATTCTAACGACCATTACATACACTCATTTACTTTATGGAATACTAATACGATCTTAGAATTTCCATAACAATACTCCTATATTGTGGCGCCCTCCAAACCCGGGTCAGAAGTTTGGGGTCCACACACACATACACATACCTTATTTATAACCTGCTTATAACAATAATAAAGATAACAATAATATGCAGTGACCCTATTTACCAACTACCACGGATCGCAACAGGCTAAAGTATGCACACAAGCCACACATCTACTTATATTACATACCGTTCAAATCCCAATCATTCAAACTCAAACTGAGTATTAAACTTTATTACAAACTTTTACAGACTTAAATTATTCCAAAAGAAGCCTACTAGCTCAGCTTTCTCAACCTGAACCCCTAGCTCTCGCGCTGGACTGGGGATCTTTGTTACCAACTGGTTCCTTTTTAGCTGGAAAGAATATAAACAACATCGCACAAATGAGCTAACTAGCTCAGCAAGTCACAATGACAAAACTGAGAGTAATGATCATCAATAGAACATCATTATGATATCAAGTGAACAATGGATTATGATTTAAAATTGGATATTATACTTTTAATTTAAAAACCAAGGTTAGGCTGCTGATCAGTCACGCACTAACCCCGAGCAAGGCACACAATATTGCTCTAACTACTGGATCTAAGGCACACATTGGCCTAACTTGACCATTATATGGTCTGACCACGAATCTGGTCCACAACTTTATAAAAACAATCCAATTCTAACATAATAACTGAATAAGCAATAATAAACAATAACCAGAATCATTAACAACAATGGGTGTTTAACAATGAAAGGGTTTCAATCCTTGTAAGGATCAATAAGGTAATTTCAAAGCTTGGATGCTGGGTAATGAAAGAATTGGATAACAAAGGAATCAATGTTTCAGGGTTTCAAGGATTTAGTCTTTCAAAGCATAAGATATCATGGATTGAGTATATAAGTAATTCAGTTCAGCGTTTGGTATTTAGTTTGTATGTATTTGTGGAGTACTATCGTAGATTCGTGGTTCGTGTTTGGGTATACAACAATCAATGTTCTAGAAAGAATCAGGTTACGGCTCAAGATCAATAACTGGAATCAGGGTTTAGGTTTCTGTGCTTCAAAGCACTTGCAATATCACAGGATTATCAAGTACCACAATATCTCGAGAAAGTTCAGAACACTTGCCTGGTACTAGCTTACTATTCTGCTCTTGCTTCCAATCACAATCGTCTTACTCCTCAACTACCTATTTTCCTTTCCTACGCCTTGCCTCTTCTGCTCACATATCATAAACATCTATCAATAATCGACTCATAGAGTTCTATTCAACACATACTTCTATCTACCCTTCATTTTACCCAAATCCGATTAACGGATTGAAAGTTATGTAATAGTCAAGTAAACACCGAATATATAGACTGATAGTTAATCAACAAGTCACATATAGCACATAATACATCACGTACTCAATGATATATTATTTATAAAGAAGTCTCGGGTCATAAATAGGCTTTCGGGTATTTAAAATGATTTTTAAAACATTTTTCGGAATTAAAACGGGTCGTTGGATCAATTTCGGGTTAATAAACAGGTTTCGGTTGGCCAATTCTGGCTCCGAAACAATTTTATACTAATTATCGAGCCTTGAAAATAATTTAGAATAATATTTTAAAGCTCGAAACTATTTTTCGGAATTTTTAAATCATTTTTAAGTAATTATATCTAATTAAATAATTAATTAAAATCAATTAATAATTAATTAAATCAATTAATCAATTAATTTCCAAATTAATTGACCAATTAATCGATTAAAAATTAACTGAAATTAATTAACTAATTAATTCAGATTTATTTCTGAATTAAAAATAATTTTCGGAATTAAAATACTAATATTTAGAATTTTTAGAAATTAAAAACGAATTTTTATAATAAAAATAAATAGGAAATATGATTTTTAAACATTTTTAAAACATGAATCCAATTTTTGCAAAGTCTGGAAATCTGGGGGACCAAACTTCATCGTTTTCAAAAGTACAGGGACCAAACTGTAATTTTGCAGTTCCAGTCGCCGAAAAAGTCGGGGGTGGCCGGAGAATTCACCTCCGGCATCCTCCCACCACCATCACCTCCAGAATTAAACTACACAACACCAGGAACCTATATCTACAATCAAAATTCATCAATAACCCCAGACTTGGCCGGAATTTGATTAAGAAACTCGCCGGTTTCCGGCGGATTCGACGTAAACTTCAAAACACAACTCCCTTCTCTACAGACCTCGTTGATTCATGAAACTTGTACAACTAGATTGCAAATTTCACAGAGAATACAATACACTATGCCACAACATCAATCTATTTCAGAATAAGAAACCCCCAAATTTCAATTAAGAACATTCATACAGGTTATAAACCCTAATTTTAAAATTCGAAAATCAAACTCAAATTTGAACATGTTATTGAACTCCAAATCAGACGTATAATATATCCAAATCATCAGGAAAATAAGCTCTACAACATGCAGTCATTAAATCATGCAAACAATCATCCGAACAAAAATTCATATTTTTAATAAATTTAATTAAAAAATAAATAAATTTCCAGAAAATAAATCTTTGATTCTGCAGTGAAACAAAGCTCAGAATCTGATAGAACACTTCAAATCCTTCGTTTTGGTTACTCAAGCTTTGAAAACAAAGATTGGTAACGCCTTCGTTTTGCTGTTTGATTCTTAGAACAGTTTATGTAATTAGGGTTTTTCTCTGAAAATTATAGAATTAACTATCTGCAAATGATTTTGATACGAAATAAAATACGGAAAAAGGCTATTTATAATAACGAAAAATTAGTATCCCGTTGGATCATTCCAGATATAAAATGGTACGTTTATTTATAAAAATTGATCCAAACGGTATCGGTTTCGGGATAATTATCCAAATCAGTACAAGTTGTACTGCGGTCTTGGTCTCAGCGCCTGGTTACACGTACTACGAAGTGATAATTGGGATAGTTTAATAAAAACTCCCGTTTATCGAAAATACAGGTTTTATTGATTTACCGAAACGAATATTGTATCGAAAATGTTGCGCCGGGACCCGCGCAGAACAAACCGTACGCCGGATCGAAAAAGTCAAAACATGGAATATGCTCGGAATATTACAATTAGGTTAGGAAGGAGTTCTCGGAAGAGTTTCGGGTTCCAAAAACGTAACAACGAATGACGTCGATTGGTTCCCGTTTTTATAAAATAGATTTTAAATACTCGGAACAAGATTTAATAAATTTCATATGATCCTTATAAATCCATAAATCAACATAAAAATAATTAAGAAGATATGACAATTATCTATGTTTTATTTTGGACATATAAAAATTAAAATACTCAATTAATATTATTTTTGAATATCTAAGTACAGATAACATTTAACAATTAACTCACAGAATAGATACTGAACACACATAATAATTATTTAATAGCAAAATAATTACACGATATATCCCGTATATTACATCCTTCCCCCCTTAAAAGGATTCTGTCCTCAGAATCTCCTAAGAAAACAAATGAGGGTACTTTTCTCTCATATCACTTTCTAACTCCCAGGTTGACTCTTCAACATTTGGGTTTCTCCACAATATTCTTACTAACTTTACCACTTTATTTCTCAATACTTTCTCTCTCTCCTCTAGAATCTCTATCGGACTCTCTACATATGACAAATCTGCCTGAAGCTCTATTGGCTCATATTCTATTACATGCCTGGAGTCTGGATTATATTTCTTGAGCATCGATACGTGAAAAACATTGTGAATGTGCTCCATGTGTGGTGGTAACGCCAACTCATAAGCTACTTTGCCAACGCGCTTTAAAATCTCAAAAGGTCCGACATATCTTGGGCTTAGCTTTCCTTTCTTTCCAAACCTCGTTAGTCCTTTCCATGGTGATACTTTCAGTAATACCAAGCTTCCTTCTTCAAATTCCATGTCTTTCCTTGACTAATCTGCATATTTCCTCTGACGATCTTGTGCGGCTATCAATCTCTTTTGGATAATTTTCAACAATTTCCTTTGTCTGCTGTACCAGTTCAGGTCCAAGTATCTCGCGTTCTCCTACTTCGTCCCAATATATTGGAGATCTACATTTGCGTCCATAAAGGGCTTCATAGGGTGGCATCCCAATGCTGATATGATAACTGTTGTTGTAAGCAAACTCTACCAGAGGTAAATGTTCGTCCCAACTTCCTTTGAAATCAATAACACAAACACATAACATGTCCTCGATTGTCTGGATCGTTCTTTCACTTTGGCCATCCATCTGGGGGTGATAGGCCGTACTCATATTCAGTCTTGTTCTCTAACATTCTTGAAAACTCTTCCAAAATCTTGAATTAAACCTTGGATCTCGATCAGATACAATAGACACAGGAACTCCATGACGAACTACAATTTCCTTCAGGTACATATGGACCAACTTGTCGAGCGAAAATCTTTCATTTATAGGCAGAAAATGAGCTGACTTGGTAAGTCTATCCACTATAACCCAAATGGCATCATGATTAGCCCTTGTCCTTGGTAATCCAACTATGAAATCCATGGCAATATGTTCCCATTTCCACTCTGGTATCTCCAATGGCTGTAACAACCCACTTGGTCTCTGATGCTCTGCTTTAACTCTCTGACATGTATAACATTTGCTAATCCATTCCGCAATTTCCCTCTTCATGTCTGGCCACCAATAATTCTTCTTTAAATCTCTATACATTTTGGTACTCCCTGGATGGATGGAATACCTTGAATTATGTGTCTCCTGTAAAATTTCATTTTTCAGCTCCGTCACTGGTGGAATCCAAATTCTAGATGAAAACCTCAGAATACCTTGATCATCCTTTTGCGTGCATAACTCTTCACCTACCAAAAAATTTATATCTTGATCCATTACATCTTCCTGACATTTCTTTATATTCTCAAATAATTCTGGTTGGAAAGTCATACTGTATACTTTCGCTTCCTCAGGCTTGCAAACTTTAATCTCCAATTCCAATTTCTGAAATTCCTTATATATGTCTTCAGGTACTGATAACACATTCAACCTTTCCTTCCGACTCAATGCGTCTGCTACCACGTTCGCTTTACCAGGATGATAATTAATCGAGCAATCATAGTCTTTGATCAACTCTAACCATCTCCTTTGTCTCATATTAAGTTCCTTCTGTGTGAATATGTACTTTAAGCTTTTGTGATCCGTGAAAATCTCGCACTTTTCTCTATACAAATAATGTCTCCAAATCTTCAAAGCGAAAACTATGGCTGCTAGCTCCAAATCATGAGTAGGATACTTCTGTTCGTGTGGTTTTAATTGCCTTGACGCATACGCAATCACCTTTTTGTGCTGTATTAGAACACATCCTAATCCTTTGTGAGAAGCATCACTATAAATTATGAAATTCCCTTGATCATCTGGAAGTGACAAAACAGGTGCCGTGATCAATCGTCGCTTCAACTCCTGAAAACTTTCCTCGCATTTGTCGTTCCATATAAACTTCTCATTCTTTCGTGTAAGCTTTGTTAATGGTGTGGCAATTCTCGAGAAATTTTGAACAAATCGATGATAATATCCCACCAATCCTAAGAAACTTCTTACCTCGGTGGGTGTTTTCGGTCTCTCCCAATTCGTAATTGCCTCGATCTTTGCCGGGTCCACTTTGTTTTCTTTATTACTAACTATGTGCCCTAAGAACTGAACTTCCTGTAGCCAAAACTCACACTTCGAGAATTTAGCATATAACTTCTTTTTCCTTAAAATCTCCAAAGCCGTTCTCACATGTTCCGCATGATCCTCTTCCATCTTTGAATAGATTAAAATATCATCTATAAACACAATAACAAACTTATCCAAATACTCCTTGAAAATTCTGTTCATCAAGTCCATAAACGCTGCCGGGGCATTGTCAATCCAAAAGACATCACTAAAAACTCGTAATGTCCATACCTTGTTCTGAAAGCTGTCTTTGGTATATCTTCTGGCTTGATCTTTAGTTGATGATATCCTGATCTTAAATCAATTTTGGAGAAATACTTGGCTCCCTTCAACTGGTCGAACAGATCGTCAATTCTGGGTAACGGATACTTGTTCTTGATTGTCAGCTTGTTGAGCTCCCTATAGTCAATAAACAGTTTCATGCTTCCATCTTTCTTCTTGACAAATAATATCGGGGCTCCCCGCGGGGATACACTGGGTCTGATTACTCCTTTCTCTAACAGCTCTTGCAATTGCTTCGCTAGCTCTTTCATCTCAACAGGCGCCATTCTGTACGGGGCCTTGGATACTGGTTCTGTTCCAGGTGCTAAGTCGATCGCAAATTCAATTTCTCTATCTAGAGGAAGTCCTGGTAACTCATCGGGAAATACGTCTGGAAATTCATTCACAACTGGAATATCTTCAAGTTTTATTGGTTCTTGACTTCTGTCAATCACATATGCCATGAAATGCTCACATCCTTGTCGTAGTAACTTCTTGGCTTGAATCATCGTTAAAAACATCTTTACTTGTTTTTGACCCTTGAACGTTATTATCCTTTCATCAGGCGTCTTCACCATTACCTTCTTATTTCGACAATCTATCTGGGCATCGTGCTTAGATAACCAATCCATCCCTAATATAACGTCAAATTCTCCTAACTTAAATGGTATCAAATCTACACAAAACTTACTACCAGAAATCTCAATCTCACAATTCCCATAAACTTGATTAACAGATACACGTTCTTGATTTGCTAATTCCACATTCATTATTTCATTTAAACACTCAACTGGATAATTTAACTTACTAACAAAATCTTGTGAAACAAACGATCGAGTTGCTCCTGAATCTATTAACACTTTGGCACATAAAGAATTCACATTAAGCGTACCTTCCACGACATCTGTATCTTGGATTACATCCTTCACCGACATGTCAAAAACTCTAGCCCTTGGAGTCTCATTCACTGCTGGGGTAGATCCCATAATCCTTAATGTATTACTGACTGGGGCTGATGTCTTGCAATCCCTGGCCATATGTCCTGGATTTCCACATTTAAAGCACGTAAATCCAATGGCTGGAACCTTTACTGCTGGATTCCGGATAGGCTGATCCTTACTTGCTGGTTCTCTTGCTGGCTGATTTCGGCACTCCCTCGAATAGTGCCCTTTCTGGTTGCATTTAAAACATACCACATTCAACTTATTACAAACTCCTCCATGCTTCTTTCCACATACTTGACAATCTGGAAAAGTTAGTCTCAACTGATTTGGCTGATTTGTATTCTTGACGGTTGCTCTGGCCTCCGTCTCCTGCATTCTGTTTTCTGAAATTAAAATTTTTCCCTGGCTGAAACTTGCCCTTCTTAAAATTTGGAAACTTCCCTGGTTATGACTGACCTTCACTTCCCTCAACCTTCCTTTTCTTGTTTTCTTTCTCCTTCTGGAACATCTCACTCTCTGTCTCTGCGATCATAGCCTTTTGTACTAATCCTGCATAGGTATCCAATTCAAAAATGGCTATTTTCCCTCTGATCCAGGGTTTCAAACCTTGCTGGAATCTTTTAGCCTTCTTCCTGTCAATATCCACATACGACGGTACATACCTTGACAATTCCTCAAATTTACCCTCATAATCTGTTACCGACATGTTCCCTTGCTTTAATTGTAAAAACTTCAGCTCCATTTGATCCTGAACAAACTGAGGAAAATACTTTTCTAAAAACAATTCCTTAAACCTTTCCCAAGTAATAACATCTGTACCTTCCAATGTCTTCACCATCTCCCACCATTAGGTGGCTTCATTCTTCAGATAGTAACTTGCAAACTCAACCTTCTGTTCCTCTTTTACTTTCACTAAGGAAAATGTGTTCTCTATTTCCTTTAACCACACATTTGCTTCAATTGGCTCTAAGGAACCCTTGAATTCTGGTGGGTTTACTGCCTGAAAAGTTTTGAAAGTTACCTGGGGGTTGGTCTGCCTTTGTTGTTGTTGTACCAGGTGGACTGTTTGTTGGGCCAAGATTTGAAGAATCTGGGCTATTGCTGGGTCTATAGGTCCTGGGTTCACATTTGGGTTTGTATCATCTTGGTTGTTACTGTTGTTGGTTCCTTCATTCTGGGTGTTGGTGCGGGTATTTCTTCTGGGAGGCATTTTCTGTAAAGAATCAAACAACTTATTCAGCTTTTGAATCAAATCTTTGTATAAAAGAAAAGTTTTGTAAAACAGAGGTATCTCTTTTTGAAAACAGTTGTAACTAAGTAAATTGCATGCTTCTTTACAGAATATAAACAGTCATGGAAAACAGGGTACATGGTATCACAGGGGTATAACTGGTGCAATAGATAAGGTAAGGTAAAACAGGTGCAATAAAATAAATGACAGTGCTGGAAAGGAAAAAGGTACTGATATATATAGATCAAAAGTTTTAGGTAGTACAAGTGTAAAGACGCTTCGGAAGTAAAAGCAAAAGGGTACAACAACCTACTCACTAGTCATCATAGCTAGTCTATAAAGACAACTCAAAAGTCTACTGGTACACACTACACACTACTGTACATAATACATAACCATAACAACACTGCTCAGCATCTCCATCTCTAAATCTCTGACTCATGGCAAATCTGGACCTCCAATCTCCTCAAGCTCCTCTAGAACCCACTTAGCCCACTCCACTAAGAAATCAGGAGTGATGTCCTCATGTGTAGCCTTAGCAATCCTCACAGCAGCTGCTCTACGAAATGCCTGGAGCCTCTCCCTAAGTCGCCTCTCACCACTCCCCATCTCTCTGGTACGCATGATATGCAATAACTCCTGGATCTGACCCTGTAGGAATCGCTGCTCTATAAGACAAGCCTCAAACTGATGATATGGGACAGGATAAGAAGAGAACTGGAAAGGTACTCCTGTGACTGAATGACTAGTAAAGCCTGAATCATCCGGTGGGGGTCCTCTGACAGGTGGCCTCATGCCTGGAGGTGGAATAGCCTGCAGTAGTACGGGCTGCAACACAGGTGGAGGTAGTATAGCCAACACTGGTGGAACAACATGACGTGGATCCGAAGACGGCACTCCAACTGAAGGCTCTGAGTGATCAGCTGATACGGGAATAAAAGAGTCGGCCATTGCTGCTATCTGAAATCATATCGCAATATTAGAATCTCAACCCATAACATGAATTACACTAATACCTGATATACCGAAGCACTCAACCTCTCGACGTTCTATCTTTCTATTCCTTACTTCTAATCCTAACCCTCTACCCATTCCCATCAACCTAGGCTTGTGTCAGTGACTTATAATCCTGTAGCTCTGATACCAAACCTGTGGCGCCCTCCAAACCCGGGTCAGAAGTTTGGGGTCCACACACACATACACATACCTTATTTATAACCTGCTTATAACAATAATAAAGATAACAATAATATGCAGTGACCCTATTTACCAACTACAACAGATCGCAACAGGCTAAAGTATGCACACAAGCCGCACATCTACTTATATTACATACCGTTCAAATCCCAATCATTCAAACTCAAACTGAGTATTAAACTTTATTACAAACTTTTACAGACTTAAATTATTCCAAAAGAAGCCTACTAGCTCAGCTTTCTCAACCTGAACCCCTAGCTCTCGTGCTGGACTAAGGATCTTTGTTACCAACTGGTTCCTTTTTAGCTGGAAAGAATATAAACAACATCGCACAAATGAGCTAACTAGCTCAGCAAGTCACAATGACAAAACTGAGAGTAATGTTCATCAATAGAACATGATTATGATATCAAGCGAACAATGGATTATGATTTAGAATTGGATATTATACTTTTAATTTAAAAACCAAGGTTAGGCTGCTGATCAGTCACGCACTAACCCCGAGCAAGGCACACATCATTGCTCTAACTACTGGATCCAAGGCACACATTGGCCTAACTTGACCATTATATGGTCTGACCACGAATCTGGTCCACAACTTTATAAAAACAATTCAATTCTATCATAATAACTGAATAAGCAATAATAAACAATAACCAGAATCATTAACAACAATGAGTGTTTAACAATGAAAGGGTTTCAATCCTTGTAAGGATCAATAAGGTAATTTCAAAGCTTGGATGCTGGGTAATGAAAGAATTGGATAACAAAGGAATCAATGTTTTAGGGTTTCAAGGATTTGGTCTTTCAAAGCACAAGATATCATGGATTGAGTATATAAGTAATTCAGTTCAGCGTTTGGTATTTAGTTTGTATGTATTTGTGGAGTAGTATCGTAGATTCGTGGTTCGTGTTTGGGTATACAACAATCAATGGTCTAGAAAGAATCAGGTTACGGCTCAAGATCAATAACTGGAATCAGGGTTTAGGTTTCTGTGCTTCAAAGCACTTGCAATATCACAGGATTATCAAGTACCACAATATCTCGAGAAAGTTCAGAACACTTGCCTGGTACAAGCTTAATATTCTGCTCTCGCTTCCAATCACAATCGTCTTACTCCTCAACTACCTATTTTCCTTTCCTACGCCTTGCCTCTTCTGCTCACATATCATAAACATCTATCAATAATCGACTCATAGAGTTCTATTCAACACATACTTCTATCTACCCTTCATTTTACCCAAATCCGATTAACGGATTGATAGTTATGTAATAGTCAAGTAAACACCGAATATATAGACTGATAGTTAATCAACAAGTCACTTATAGCACATAATACATCACGTACTCAATGATATATTATTTATAAAGAAGTCTCGGGTCATAAATAGGCTTTCGGGTATTTAAAATGATTTTTAAAACATTTTTCGGAATTAAAACGGGTCGTTGGATCAATTTCGGGTTAATAAACAGGGTTCGGTTGGCCAATTCTGGCTCCGAAACAATTTTATACTAATTATCGAGCCTTGGAAATAATTTAGAATAATATTTTAAAGCTCGAAACTATTTTTCGGAATTTTTAAATCATTTTTAAGTAATTATATCTAATTAAATAATTAATTAAAATCAATTAATAATTAATTAAATCAATTAATCAATTAATTTCCAAATTAATTGACCAATTAATCGATTAAAAATTAACTGAAATTAATTAACTAATTAATTCAGATTTATTTCTGAATTAAAAATAATTTTCAGAATTAAAATACTAATATTTAGAATTTTCAGAAATTAAAAATGAATCTTTATAATAAAAATAAATAGGAAATATGATTTTTAAACATTTTTAAAACATGAATCCAATTTTTGCAAAGTCTGGAAACCTGGGGGACCAAACTTCATCATTTTCAAAAGTATAGGGACCAAACTGCAATTTTTGCAGTTCCAGTCGCCGGAAAAGTTGGGGGTGGCCGGAGAATTCACCTCCGGCATCCTCCCACCACCATCACCTCCAGAATTAAACTACACAACACCAGGAACCTATATCTGCAATCAAAATTCATCAATAACCCCAGACTTGGCCGGAATTTGATCAAGAAACTCGCCGGTTTCCGGCGGGTTCGACGTAAACTTCAAAACACAACTCCCTTCTCTACAGACCTCGTTGATTCATGAAACTTATACGACTAGATTGCAAATTTCATAGAGAATACAATACACTATACCACAACATCAATCTATTTCAGAATAAAAAACCCCCAAATTTCAATTAAGAACATTCATACGGGTTATAAACCCTAATTTTAAAATTCGAAAATAAAACTCAAATTTGAACATGTTATTGAACTCCAAATCAGACGTATAATATATCAAAATCATCAGGAAAACAAGCTCTACAACATGCAGTCATCAAATCATACAGATAATCATCCGAACAAAAATTCATATTTTTAATAAATTTAATTCGAAAATAAATAAATTTCCAGAAAATAAACCTTTGATTCTGCAGTGAAACAAAGCTCAGAATCTGATAGAACACTTCAAATCCTTCATTTTGGTTACTCAAGCTTTGAAAACAGAGATTGGTAACGCCTTCGTTTTGCTGTTTGATTCTTAGAACATTTTATGTAATTAGGGTTTTTCTCTGAAAATTATAGAATTAACTATCTGCAAATGATTTTGATACGAAATAAAATACGGAAAATGGCTATTTATAATTACGGAAAATTAGTATCCCGTTGGATCATTCCAGATATAAAATGGTACGTTTATTTATAAAAACTGATCCAAACGGTATCGGTTTTCGGGATAATTATCCAAATCAGTACAATTTGTACTGCGGTCTTGGTCTCAGCGCCTGCTTACATGTACTACGAAGTGATAATTGGGATAGTTTAATAAAAAGCTCCCATTTATCGAAAATACGGGTTTTATTGATTTACCGAAATAAATATTGTATCAAAAATGTTGCGCCGGGACCCGCTCAGAACAAACCGTACGCCAGATCGAAAAAGTCGAAACATGGAATATGCTCGGAATATTACAATTAGGTTAGGAAGGAGTTCTCGGAAGAGTTTCGGGTTCCAAAAACGTAACAACGGATGACATCGATTGGTTCCCGGTTTTATAAAATAGATTTTAAATACTCGGAAAAAGATTTTATAAATTTCATATGATCCTTATAAATCCATAAATCAACATAAAAATAATTAAGAAGATATGACAATTATCTATGTTTTATTTTGGACATATAAAAATTAAAATACTCAATTAATATTTTTTTTGAATATCCAAGTAGAGATAACATTTAACAATTAACTCATAGAATAGATACTGAACACACATAATAATTATTTAATAGCAAAATAATTACATGATATATCCCGGATATTACATATATAGCGTGGTCCGATCATTTTCCTTAATCAACATCATCAGCAAAACGTTACTCTTCATCAGTGTTTCAAAAATTCCAAAAATTGGGGTTATTACACCACATATCCTTTGCACTATTACATCCTAGAAGTTGATGACTCATATCATTATCGGTTGATTCCACAATTATGAGTTAAAGGCTTGTGTCCAAATTTATCAACTCCTTGTCAGTCTCTGTATATTTAGACTGATTCCTGGGAGTAGATGATGAAGGAATTCTTGCACCAGTTGCAGTTGTAGATTCGAAAACTACTTTTATCGGGACATAAGGGACATTCAGTAATATCCCAACGTAAAGTGGATTTGAAGCTTTCATAACAACATCATCTTTTTCTTCCATAGGTTGTAATTATCTCTTGTAATTATCTCTGTCGAATGGGGGAACCTTGATACTTCCAATTCTTTGGTTGTTCATCATCTTGGCGGAATCAAAAATATTTAAAGTTCAAAAATTTCAAGAAATGAAAATTTTTGAAAATTAAAAAAATTCAAGAAATTTTTCAAGAACTTGTTTCTTTCCACGGATCTTGATTTGTATGTCAATCAACAAGCTCTGATACCAATTGTTAGTCCCAAAGTATCATAGAAGGGGGGTGGGGTTGAATACGATACTTACAATCTTTTTCAATTCGTTTACAAGTTCTTCGTTATAAGTACGGAATCAAAATAGACACAAAACAATTCGTGGAATATATTGTTTTATTAATATAATCCTTGAGGTTGCTACAATCTAATCAATGAATTGATTATCTACAATAAATTCAGCAGCATGACACTATGTTTACAAGCTTAATTAATGAGGTTTTTTAATGGAGCTCTCGTAAACACTTTTTGTTGAAATAAAGAAGATAACCAAATGAATACAGATTCATTTTGCTGTTTCGTAGTCTTCAAATTCATTTGGACAGGTAGCTAAATTTGGACCACTTGTTTCATTTGAGTTTGCTTCATTTTATTTCTGAAAAGCCTCCAAGTGCTAATTGGCGACTGAGGAATTATTAACCTGCGACTAAGAAATCTAACCTGTGATTAAGAACTCATCTTTAGACAAGACCTCAACCTGCAATTAGACTTCTCAATCTGCGACTAATATGTCAACCTGCGACTAACATGCCAACCTGCGACTAATATGCCAACCTGCGACTAAGCAATTTAATTGGCGACTGCAATGTTGATTTTGCCTTGGAATAATTTCTCACAACCTCAACCTGCGACTATATAGTCAACCTGCGACTATATACATTTGCCTTAGAATTTTTTTTTGTCTCCAATAGCTGTATCAATTCTATTTTTCATGTGTTGCTAAATTAAATCTCTTCTGTATTGTTGATGTTTAGTGCACTGATCTGGTTCACAAACAACTAACATGAGTTGACATAATTCAATTCCTTTTGCACTGCAAAGCTGATACATCTTGGAAGGTTATTTCTAGATTCAATCACTGAACCCCTTATCTTTAATACTTTAAATCAAACCATGTAACTGATATCGGAAGTCCTTTGATGTCTTATTCTTCATGGATGCTTGAACATGTTAATGAACTTCTTCCTATGACTTGAGTGTGGACTTAGAGAGTCATTTGCATCTTTTGATTCTTTGTATGTATCATGTCTTCATCTTTAGGGTTCCTGTACTTCACAGTTTAATATTGGTTATCTGTTTATGTTTTATGTTGAGTTATAATTCCTCGATTACATGTTACATTACATTATGTTTTACAATGGGCCCAAGGAAAAAGATGGTGGGTCTTCCAGTATAGGCCTAAGAGGAGCAGATAGCCAGATGGACTTCCAGTATGGGTCAAGGGGGAGCCCAGTCATACTGAAGGAGGCAGAATCGACAGGTGTCGGGCCCGATGTATGAAGGGGAAATTGTTAGGAGTTGTCCCATATCATTTGTGTGAGGGGAAGATTGCTAGTATATAAGCAGCCATATAACTCCATTAGTATGAGGCCTTTTGGGATGTGCCCAAAATAAAATCGTGCGGGCTCGGCCCAGGGAGGATAATATTATACTAATGTGGAGTTAAGGCTTGCTTAGCAAGCCCAACACTCTGGTGCTGGTGAATGTAGTGTTTTCAGCCCGATCATCGTTGACCGCGTCTTCGTTTGAAACTTCAACTGATCATTCTTCATGGTGTTAATCAACGGTTCATGGTACTCTCTGCTTCGTGCGATTCGACCTTCCAATCGACTCACCACCATATCTATTTCTGAACCTAGTCTCTTCGCCGCTGATAGGGAATAAAATAATCTCTGATTGCGTAATTAATATTGCATTAATTATATCAGAATTGGGCTTACAGCTAGGCCCATTAGAAAAGGCCAAAAACCCTGAATGTTAACTTATTTCGTAATTAATTAAATAAGGGAGAAATCAGTTGTTAAGATGAGTCCTAGTGAGGATATTAATCCTTTTAGATTAGCCTCCAAGGTATCTAATAAGATAAGGAATCAGTTTCCTACTTCCTAGGACTCCAAAGTCCGTTCTAATTCAGAGACTTGTCCACCAAGTCTCCTAACTCTAGTCCAATTCAAGGACTCCAAACACCTATATAAGGGGTCTCACCCCCACCAATCAGAACTACATTTTTTGACTTGATCCTTGGAAATCAGCAAGGTACGTAGGCATATTGTTAAGGCAGATCGAGTCACGAGACACAAGAGCAGTCAAATTGAGCCTCGAAACTCACGAACCCTAGTAGTTAGTACAACATGTAATATAGCCTAGTTTTTAATCCATAAAATTTGGCACCGTATGTGGGAAAGCATAATAACAACCATGGCGAGAAGACGGAGTGGAAATAGCGCCCCTGGAGGAACACCAGCTGGAACGACCCAAATGATTTCATCAATGGTGGAGATACCTCCGCATTCAACCTATGCTGCTACCCAAGGAGGAGCCTAGGTATGGGCAATTGAACCCCAACTACAAGGGACGATCCCCCCGGCTCCTCAAGGGATGAATTCTCAACTTCAATAGCTACACATACCTGTGAATTCTCGATCCGTTGGGTATGAGTATTCAACTGTTGTGACCACTAACCCCGCTTATAGGATGCCCTTTTACCCCGAGGTTGGAGGAAGTGGACATGCTAACCGGAGTGAAGCACAAGGGCAGCCACCCCAATATATACGTGGTTTGGCTCCTATCCCGGAGGATCAAGAATTCTCTGGTCCTTACACTGAGAGAGTCTCCGAATCTTCGGATGATGATGTGGCCCCAAAAAGGAGGCGTGCTAGTAAAGAGCCGATGCCTGATGGTAACCAGCGCCATAGAAGCACCCGAGGGATGAATTCCCAAGAAGTGCTGGAGAGAATCGGGGCTCACGAGGCTGAGATTCAAAGGCTGAAGCAAGACTTGGAGGCGCACTAGACCTACAGACCCCCACTACCTCCAAGGGGGAGAAATCCTCCTCCAATCATAGATCTGGATGGTCCGCTACAGAGAAGGGCTGTTGTCCCAAGGGCTAATCCAAGTAATCTTCTTCCCCTAGGAGATCCTGATGATCCTACTCCACCATTCACTGAAGAAATAATGAACGCCCATATCTCAAGAAAGTTTAAGATGTCCACCATCAAATATTATGATGGCACTAGAAATCCCGCTAATCATGTCAGGACATTCTCTAATGCACTGTTTCTACAGCCTGTGAATGACGCTATTAAGTGTTGGGCCTTTCCACAAACCCTGTCAGGAATGGCTCAAAGATGGTATAGCCGTTTGCCTCTGAATTCTATTGGGTCCTTCAGAGAGCTAAGTCAGGCTTTTATTAAGCAGTTCAATAGTGGGAGAGTGTATGAGAAAAGTTCAGCATCCCTCATGAGCATTGTGCAGAGAGCGAAGGAGTCCTTGAGAGACTATTTGAATCGTTTCACTAAGGAAGCTTTGAAAGTCCCAGACCTTGATGACAAGGTAGCTATGATAGCACTGCAACAGGGAACTAGGGACGAGTTCTTCAAGATGTCATTGGCCAAGCGCCCCCCCGAAATTATGTTACAGCTCCAAGATAGGGCCAGGAAATACATCAAAGTGGAGGAGAGCATGAGCAAGACAGTAGTGAATAACGAGTCCGCTGGTAGTAAGAAGCGAAAGACTGATCTTGAATATATTGCTAAGAACAAGTATCCTAGAACTGAGCAAAACACTGATTCGACCCCGAAGAAGGGAGGACTTGGGCAAAAGTTCACTGAATATGCTAAGTTGAATGCTCCTAGAAGCCAGATCTTGATGGAAATTGAGAAAGATAGAGATATTTGTTGGCCTAAACCCCTGAAGGTTGATCCTACCAAGCTAGATAAGAGTAAATATTGCAGATTTCACAAGGATGCTGGTCATGACACTGATGAGTGTATACAATTAAAAGATGAAATAGAGTTCCTCATTAAAAAAGGAAGGTTGAGCAAGTACACTGGAGATGGATAAGATAGGAATAACAACGGGAGAAAGAATTTTGATGATCATAGGAGGGACCAAGATGATCAGGGGCGAAATCCCCAGCCTAGGGGACCGGTGATAAATACAATCTTTGGAGGACCAACTGCTACTGGTTTATCCAAAAACTCAAGGAAAACATATACTAGAGAGGTTATGCATATTGTTGGGGAAGCCCCAAAGAGGGCTAGGAAAGGAGTGACAATGGTATTTGATGATTCTGACTTGAAGGGTGTGAAATTTCCTCATGATAACCTGCTGGTCATAACACCGATAATAGGGAACAACCCGGTGAAGAGGGTCCTTATATATAACGGTGCCTCAGTGGACATCCTACTCCATGATACCTTTTTAAGAATGGGTTAAAATGATTCTCAATTAACCCCGACCAATATGCCGATATATGGATTTGCAGGAGTGAAGTGCCCCGTGGAAGGGATAATTAAGTTGCCAATGACCATAGGTCAGGAACCAAGACAAGCAACACAGATGTTAGACTTTATGGTGGTGAAGGCTAGTTCAAATTACAATGCGATCATGGGAAGAATGGGAATACAAGCCTTTAAGGCAGTCCCTTCTTCTTACCATTCAATGATGAAGTTTCCCACCCAGAATGGGATTGGAGAAGAGAGAGGAGATCAAATAAATGACAATGAGTTGTTATGTGGCCTCTCTTAGGGTAGATGGAGTTGGGGGCAGGTTCTGCCTATTGAAGAATTGGATATCCGTGAGAATGATGAGAAAAGAGGGAAGCCAACAGAAGACTTGGTTCCAATTCCTTTGGCCCCCGAGGATCCTGAGAAAGTGACTTTTATTGAAGCAACACTAGAGGAGCCCCTTAGAGGGAAGTTGGTGAAATTTTTAAAAGAAAATAGTGATGTGTTTTCATGGTCGGCAGCTAATATGCCAGGCATAGACCCGGAGCTGATCACTCACAAGCTGAATGTGGATCCAAATTGAAAGATTCTGAAGAAAAAGAAAAGAAGCTTTGCTCCAGAGAGGCAAGAAGCTATTAAACAAGAAGTAGAGAAGCTCTTAGAGGATGGTTACCACATAGACTGGTTTAGCTTAAGTTCAATTTATGCACCTATGCAACAATATATGGTTATCGCTCAATGCTAAGACAAATAACAAATTGGGTTTTTATTAAACTAAGAGATTATACTAAATAACATTAACTAAGAGAATTGAGGTTGAATTACTATATATGACAAACATGGGATTCTAACTTCATTAAATAATTCATTCAATAACCTTATTGTTCTTAACCTTAGCATGTAATGGTGATGACACTAATTAGATAACACGAAACTAGAAAACGCCAACTTTCGTTGTACGAATACCCTACTACCAAGAATCCATAAAAGAGATAGAAGTTGAATAGACACCAATTATGCTTAGTCCTTATATGTCTATAAGAATTGAAAACATAACGGTTTAATGCGCAAGTTATCTATCGTGATTACATAGGGCAAGTAAGATGGTTAAAATTACCTACGAATCATGCATAACAAATACATGAACCTATGCTAACATGGCAAGTTCTAAACCTCTATATTCACCGTCGCTTCAATAGAGATTAACACGTTATCTTATACGTGAGATACACACATAAGACGAATAAGCACAACCAATACTAGGATATCAATCAATTACCACACACCAAGATATCGAAACAAATTAATTATTGAAATCCATAAGTAAATCCGCTAAAATCCCATGACAACGATTAGTTCATAATCAAACTCATCATCACCATGGGTTCTAATGAAAGCATGGCATTAAACAAGGTCTTAATAAACTGAATAATAATTAAAGTACGAATAAACAAGATCTAGGTTCAACAAGAATGAAAACGAGCATCCAAAGTTACAACTAATTCAAAGAATCACAAGCTGAAAATAAGACTTTCTTTTTTCGGAGTTATTTTGTGCTTCTAGGACTTCTCCTTGATCTCCCAATCTTCCCAGATGATGAAAACCTTTTTTTTAAGTATATATAAGCCCATATTGGACCTGGACCCTTAAAATCGTCAAATTCCACTCAAATAGGGTTTTTAGCGAAATCAGCCGCGCATCAGCACGCGGGCGCCTGGCACCAGCAGGCGGGCGCCTGCTAGCACGCGGTCGCCTGGCACCAGCAGGTGGGCGCCTGCAGCCTTTCTGGAAAATTATGATGAATCTTATTTTGCCCATAACTTGAGTTCTACTCGTCAGAATTAGGCGATTCAACTGTCCACGCGAAGCTAATGAGATTCTCTACAACTTGACAATGGCCTAGGCTTCCAATTCTGATCACTTTTTTATCATATTTCCTTTAAAAGCTCCTTTCTTCATTTAACTGATACCTGAAATGCAATAACACAAAAATATATCAAAATACCAACAACTTGAGTCCAAAACACCAATTTAAGCTTGTAATAAAGCATTCTAAGTGGATATAAAATCCACTTATCACACCCCCAAACTTGAATCGATGCTTGTCCTCAAGCATAAACAGACTCAAAACAACAAAATAAACGTAATGCATGAATGCAACTACATGAATACAACTAAATGATAATGCAATCGATCCCCTCGGAATAACCATAACCTAATGAATAAGCCAACGCCTCTAAGAATGCAATGACTCAAAACAGAGCTCGAATAAATCCCACAAACCAACTCACAAACCGGAAACTTGTATGTGTGGATGCTTAACAGATATACTCTCAACATTAGATCAATAACCATAACTTATCTATCATCGAAACAATCAAAAGTTTATAAACAGAATAGACAATAAACGCATTATGACTCACAACACCTCTTTTCTACTAGAGTTATACAAGGATTCACACTATTATTGAACACATAACAAAGATGCTTATTTGACCGTGCAATGAATGAGGTCCCAAAAGACTTATGTAATAATGCCCATGTAGTGATGGTTAGGTTAGCGGATCCCAGACTATAAAAGCCTTAGGTTACTAGGCACAAAGTCCCCTAGAACTTAATAACTCGAGTATTAAAGAGCTCACTCTTGATCAATTATGCATAAACACATACTTTTTTTTCTTTTTTTTTTCTTTTTTTTCAATAATTTCTGAATGAGTGCGTTTCGCTCCATCTCATTCAACCCTAGACTACTCATAAAAATATGAGCCAGCTACTAGCCATTTGATGCCTAGCCTTACAACAACTAGCAATAAAATCCAAGTTTTTCTCCAGATAAAAAAATCAGTGTTTTTACGAGAATATCACAAATTCTAAATATAAGCAAGTGATTAAATTTCAACAACAAACAAGTATGATTATGATCTAGATCAAAAGCAACCCTATAAGACTTTGTGAAAATATTTGTTTCTGGCATGTAAATCAATTCATTAGGACTTAAAAATCCCTCTATTAGTCATCACCACACTCAAATCAACATCAGATTATCAAATATCATAGTTCATCTTAAGGGATCATGCTAAATATTCATGCAAACGCAACTATATGAAATCACATAAAAATAAACAAATATGTCCTAAATGAACAATAATGCAAAAATATGAATGAACTACAACTAAACATGCAATATGAATCTATATGGACACACACACTAATAATCCTTACATTATCACCCCCAAACTTAAAATTTTCAAAGTCCTCATTGAAGGTAATATTAAGGATTTCAGGCATACCTAGTCGTCAGAAAGATCACCCTCATCGGGTGTAGGATCAGGCGGCCAATCAACCTCGCCACTAGTGTCTTGGCAAACAGTACCGAAAGCGTGTGTCAAATCTTCAGCAAAATATCGGTGGATGACATGCATGGCCTCCATACGCCTAGTCAATCTTCTATATTGTGCATCACCAACACCAGTCCTATCAACTGCCTGTGGTGTACGAGAGGGACCATCTGTAAGCACAACAGAAACCGGCTGGTC
Organism: Apium graveolens; assembly: GCF_009905375.1. NCBI lineage: Eukaryota > Viridiplantae > Streptophyta > Magnoliopsida > Apiales > Apiaceae > Apium > Apium graveolens. The sequence continues at coordinate 119,518,534 of NC_133657.1, forward strand.
ACCCTCTACATCGTCAAAAGTATATCCCAACCCCTTATCAGAGGGTGCACCTAAGAATGCATAACTCAAGTGATCTGGTAGTGGGTGAAGCTCAAGTGTGGAAATATCTTCAATAGATGGCTCGAGACGCTCCTGAGAAATTTTCAGCTCTGCTAACCCAAGAGAATCGAATGGCATATCCAACTTTCTCATCCATGGAGGTGCATTCAAATCCTGCAATTGCTCTGCTCCTTCTTTATCTTCATAATTTACTACAGAGTCGATCCACTCTAGTTTAAAGCACTCCTCTTTTGCTGTGGGTAACTTTATTTCCTTGAACACATTAAAAGTGACCTTTTGATCGTAAACCTTCATCGAAAGCTCTCCTTTTTGTACATCGATCATAGTTCAGCCTGTAGCCAAGAATGGTCTTCCAAGATAATGGGAATCTTCTTATCTTCCTCAAAATCAAGAATTACAAAGTCAGCAGGGAAGATGAATTTATCCACCTTGGTCAGCTAGTTGCAATGACATGTATGTGGGTTTCGGATCAGGTAGACCAAGCTTCTTGAAGATAGATAAGGGCATCAGATTGATGTTAGCTCCTAAATCACTTAAACACTTATCGAATGACAAATTTCTGATGGTGCAAGGAATAGTGAAGCTTCCAGGATCTTTAAGCTCCGGAGGCAACTTCTGTTACAACACAACACTGCATTCCTCCGTTAGAGCAACAGTCTCTAAGTCATCGAGCTTCAATTTCCGAGAGAGAATACCTTTCATAAACCTCGCATAGATAGGCATCTGTTCAAGAGCTTTAGCGAAAGGTATGTTAATATGAAGTTTCTTGAACACCTCCAAAAACTTCTCAAACTGCTTATCCAGCTTTTTCTTCTACAGCCTCTTAGGAAAAGGAGATGGAGGATAAATCTGTTTCTTCCATGTATTACCCTCAGGAGGAGTGTGTTCCACAATAGTCTTCCTTGGTTCCACCTCTGCTTCCTTCTACACTTCTTCCTCAGCCACAACTGCATATTCTGAAACTTGATATTTTTCAGGCTCTTCATCTTGCTGAATTTGGGGGCTTGCGACCTTTCCAGAACTTAAGATGATGGCGTTCACCTGTTCTTCAACTTCCCTTTTGCCTGGATTTGTTTCTATATCAATAGGAAGCGTTCCTGGTGGTCGATTCAATAAGGCATTAGCAATTTGACCTATTTGGTTCTCCAAAGTCTTGATAGAAACAACCTGGCTTTGGCATATAAGAGCCTGGTTTTCGCACATAAGTCGCAACTCTTCCAATTCATATTTTTCATTCGAAGATAGACATGCACCAAAAGTTTGTTGTTTTGGTGTAATTTGTTGCTGAAAACCAGGGGGGTTGGATAGCTTATTTCCAAACTGCTGGAACGGCTGTTGCATCGCATTCTGATTGTTGCTCCAACTGAAGTTAGGATGATTCCAGTTGTCAGGATGATAAGTGTCTGGAACTGGTTACTGCGATCTCTGAAAGTTTCTCACAAACTGAACTGAGTCACTAGATATAGCGCATTGCTCTTTCACATACGGACCTGCACACAGCTCACAAACACTAATTATCTGCTTAACACCATAGTTAGCCAGAAAATCGATCTTTATAGACAACGCCTTTAGTTGAGCAGTGATAGTCGTAGCTGTATCCACTTCAAGAACTCATGCTACCTTGCCCTATGGACATCTCTGGGTTGAATACTTATATTCATTAGCAACCATCAGTTCAATTAGATCATAAGCTTCCTCATAGCTCTTTGCCCATAATGCTCCGCCTGATGCTGCATCGAGAATGGGTCTGGACTGTGCTCCCAACCCATTATAAAAACAATTGATGATATTCTAATCAGGCATTCTATGACGAGGACACTTCCTAAGCATCTCCTTGTAGCGCTCCCAAGCTTCACATAACGATTCTCCCGTTTACTGGGCAAATTGAGTAATAGCATTCCTGAGTGCAGCTGTCTTCGCCATAGGGAAGAATTTAGTAAGAAACTTCTGAGCAAGATCTTCCCAAGTAGTAATCGAACCAGCTGGTGGAGAGTGTAACCAGCTCTTAGCCTTGTCCCTCAGAGAGAATGGGAATAGTCTCAGCTTCACAGCATCTTCAGAAACACCGTTGAACTTGAAGGTGTCACATATCTCAATGAAATCCCTAATGTGCATATTGGGATCTTCCATTGAAGAACCCCCAAACTGGATTGAATTCTGCACCCATTAAATTATGCCAGGCTTGATCTCAAAGGTATTAGCTATGATAGCTGGCCGGACAATGCTAGATTGAATGTCATTGATCTTGGGTTGAGAAAAATCCATCAAGGCTTTCATTCGCGCTGCTGGATCTCCCATTGTAATGAGTACCTGAAACACAAATAAATAAACCGTGAAAGTAAAAGAATCCGAGTCAGTGAACTTTAACGACCACTGATGACAAGCACATAAACTAAAAATTAACACCGAGTCTCCGGACGCGGCGCCAAAAACTTGTTAGGGCGAAAAAAAGCGCTAAAATTCACGTAAGTATACGCGTTCGCAAGTAGTATAATATATAAATCAGATTCGTTCCCACAGAGACTGGTTTAGGTTAAGTTCAATTTATGCACCTATGCAACAATGTATGGTTATCGCTCAATGCTAAGACAAATAACAAATTGGGTTTTTATTAAACTAAGAGATTATACTAAATAACATTAACTAAGAGAATTGAGGTTGACTTACTATATATATATGACAAACACGGGATTCTAACTTCATTAAATACTTCATTCAATAGCCTTAATGTTCATAACCTTAGCATGTAATGGTGATGCCACTAATTAGATAACACGAAACTAGTAAACGCCAACTTTAGTTGTACGAATACCCTACTACCAAGCATTCACAAAAGAGATAGAAGTTGAATAGATACCAATTGTGCTTAGTCCTTATATGTCTATAAGAATTGAAAACATAACGGTTTAATGCGCAAGTTATCTATCGTGATTCTGGATGGAGCTTAGTTGAATTATTCGACTATGGAGAAGTTTGCTTTAGCCTTGGTAATGGCCATAAGGAAGTTGCGCCCTTATTTCCAGGCTCATAAAATTGAAGTGCTAACAAATCAGCCCTTGAGAAATATTATTCATAGTCCCAAAGCTAGTGGGAGCTGATTAAGTGGGCAATAAAATTGGGAGAATTTGACATCAAGTACAAGCCACGAATGATAATAAAAGCCCAAGCATTGGCTGACTTCGTGGTGGAATGTACCATACCCAACCAAGAAGTCGGGGGGCAGGAAGATACTATGCCTCAAAATACAGAAGGTGATAAAGGAGACACAGAAAAGGGCGTTAAGGAGAAGGAATATTGGGTTCTCTATTTTGGTGGATACTATACCTCAAAACACAGAAGGTGATAAAGAAGACACAGAAAAGGGTGTTAAGGAGAAGGAATATTGGGTTCTCTATTTTGATGGAGCATCAAAAATAAATTCAAGCGGAGCAGGGCTAGTTTTACAAAGCCCCGATGGGTTCTTGATTGAATATGCTATGAAGCTAGACTTCCCAACTACAAACAATGAAGCAGAATATGAAGCTCTGATGGCTGGTCTCGGCCTAGCAGGGACACTAAGAGTCAAGAACTTAAAAGTCTATGGAGACTCGAAGTTGGTCATGTTCCAGGTAGGGAGAGTTTAAGGCAAGGGATGATACAAGGGCTAAGTATATCCGCCTAGTAAAGGCTGTGATGACTCAGTTCGATGAATGCCATGTTGAGCACATCCCAAGGGAGGAAAATGCTAAGGCAAATACATTGTCTAAGTTTGCTTCATCAGAGATAGAGGAAAGTTCAGGAAGTGCACACTTCCGCATTTTGAAAATACGGAGCATTGATGTTAAGCTTGTAGCTTCTATAGGGCTGTGGACATCATGGATAGATCCCATTAAGGCCCATATTCAAACTAGTTGGCTTCTTACTGATGTGACTGAAGCATGAAAGTTGGTTGTTCGAGCACTGAGATACTCCTTGATCGATGGGATTTTGTATAAAAGATCTTATGTGGTTCCTTACTTAAGATGTCTCAGGCCCGATGAGGCACGTTTGGCTCTTGAAGAGGTACACGAAGGTATCTGTGGGCAACACCTGGGGGGCAGAGCACTGGTTTATAAGATAACCCGTTTAGGCTTTTATTGTCCAGAGATGATGGTTGATGCTAAAGAATATATGAAGAAGAGTGATCATTGTCAGAAACATGCACCAGTTGTTCGACAACCCCCCGAGATGTTAACTTCCATCAACTCTCCCATCCCCTTTGCTATGTGGGGAATGGATATACTTGGGCCTTTCCCCATGGCCATGACACAAAGGAAGTTCCTGATTGTAGCTGTTGATTATTTTACTAAGTGGATTGAAGCCAAGACTTTGTCCAAAATCACAACTAAGCAAGTTGCACAATTCCTGTGGAAAAATATCATGTGCCGATATGGAATTCCCCGTATCCTAGTTACCGATAATGGAACATAGTTCAACAATGAGGAATTCAAGAAGTATTGCGAGGAGAATAAGATTGAGTTGTAGTTCACCTTCGTAGCTCACCCGCAATCCAATGGGCAAGCGGAAGTGGCAAATCGAATAATCCTGGATGGACTGAAGAAGAGGATCGAGAAATCAAGAAATAATTGGGTGGATGAAATACTCCCAATACTATGGGCCTATAGAACTACTTGTAGAGTCACAGCTGGAGCAACTCCTTTCATGTTAGCGTATGGGGCAGAAGCGGTTGTTCCTGTGGTGATATCACACTCGTCTCCCAGGATCCAAGCTTTTAATGTTGAGGAAAATGAGGAAGGGCAAAGATTAGCCTTGGATATAATTGATGAAGTACGAGATGAGGCACATGCGAAGATAGTGGAATATCAGAAAAAGGCTTCATTCTACTACAACCTAAGGGTTAAAGAAAGGTTCTTCAAGCAAGGTGACTTGGTTCTGAGGAAGGTGGAAGCTTCCGATGTTGGGCAGAAAGGAAAACTTGATCCAAATTGGGAAGGGCCATACAAGGTCAAAACTGTTCAAGGAAGAGGAACCTACAAGCTGGAGACTATGGATGGTTTTGAAGTCCCAAGAACCTGGCATGCACAGAACCTGAAGGTTTACTATGTGTAAAATGATTGACCATGATTCTCACTTGTCAAGATGACAAGTAGGTTGAAAAGCACCTTGAAGCTTTGCTTGCTTAGGATTTCATGTTTTAATTTTATAAGGCTACTCTTTAAAATTTGAGGTTTATTAAGACTTGTGTAAGGGATGAGTCCCAAAAGTTTATGAAATTTAGAAAGTTTCCGAAATAGATTTAAAATCCCTATAAAATGACACGTAAACTAAGTGCATGAGATAAAAGTATAAGGTTTGATAAATAATCCAGATTCGAATAAGCAATACAAAGTTCGATAAATAAAGATAGTTTTAAAGACAAAGTAAAATAAATAAGCCACCCAGGGCTAGCAAAGCTTTAAGGAGCGGAGGTCCTCTCGGCATCCATATCATCATCTCTGCCACTCTCGCTGGATGTCTCAGTGGTCCCGGAGGAAGAAGAGCTATGATCTGCTGAAGGTCGAGAAGATGACTCGGGAGGAGGAAGAAGTGGGTCCTGAGGAGCACGGTCCGAGACAACCACTCGGGTGCGAAACCTCTGTAGTAAAGCCTCGTTGTCAGGGCACACATAGTCCGCTGGGTTAATATCAGGACAAGCCTCGGTCACGGTTCCAAGGGTCGTGTCCCAGCCAGTCCTAAAAAACCCAGGGAGCACCGAGTCATCCCTCACCCTCATGGACTGAGTTAACTCTTCCGAGTCCAAATAATTATCAATCGCCTTGTCCTTCTCAGCCCTCAGCACGACCAGTTCAACATTTGAGTCTCCAAGCTCCTCCTCCTTACGTTTCAACTTCCTTTCCAAAGAAGCGTACTTCCTCTGCTTCCTTCTAAGAGCATTTTCAGCGTTATCTGAGGCCTTCTTCCATGGTTCAGCTTGCCTCACAGCAGCTTGGAAGTAAGCATTAGACTGAAATGAAACAATAAATAAAGTTGTAAGGCAAGCGGATGCTACGAGCATATAAAAAGGAAGTAGGATTTTAAGAAAGGATCATATCGAGGCCAAGGACTGAGCACCCACGAGCTTTACCCTCTCCAAGTCTGGGCCAGCCACGATGTTAGTAAAATCCTTGGGGGTCACACTGTGGTAGGACCAATCCCATGCATGTTTCGGTCAAAGTTTAAAAATAATAAAAAAATATTTTTTAAGAAAAAATATAATTTTTTGAAAATAATAATTAATATTTATCATTTAATAATTAATAATAATAATAATATATTAATATATTGACTCTTTTACATACAGAAATAATCGTATATTCTTATATCCCTAAATTCTCTACACAAATCCATATTTGAATTGCTCTCAAATCTCAACACTCAACTCGCTTGCCTAATCGATTCATAATCTTAAGGTATTCTAAATTTATTCAGCAATGATTACATCTTTCATATTTGTATTGTTTTGACCTAATCTCACTCGATTTATTTTAAATCTTAAGATTTGAAATAATAGTAATTTTTTAACTATGAAAATCTTGAATTAATGATATGTGGTTTTATTTTTATAAATCTTATGAAAGTTCATTTAAATAGAATTATTTATTATTATTTATTAAATAAGTTGCTTCCGATTAATACTTTGATTAATCAACCCGATTAATTACCGATTATCTGATTAATCATTGAAAGGTCCCTCCACAGAACAATCCCGATTTTTGCTTTTTAGAACACTGATGCATATTGAAGACATGTTTTCCATGTCATTTAGGAATATCCTTACAAAGTGGCTATTTATCCTTTTAACTGCATTTATTTTATGCACCAGACTCGTATTCCATCATGAATCGAGCTAAGTTTAGGATTTTCATTATACGACTGCTAAGTGTGAAATGTATTCTCTAATGACTTTTAAGTTATTAAAGTCAAATATCTAATTTACATACTACATTCACATAGTATAATTAGATATCTTTTGTATTGAAGTCCAAGCTCACGAGCACATATCATACACCTTAAATCTCATTGCAATCACTTCCAAGTGACCAATTTTCATTGTACTCGTGCATCTACTCAGTTTTCCAACTGTGTAGCCTATGTCTGATTTTGTACAATTTTAAAAAGTACAACTGACTTGCAATCCTTCTTGAGAGATCTTTGTTCATATATGCTTGGATAAATACCAATCCATTCGAGCTATGACAACTTTAGCTTCGTTGATCTCTTCAAGATTCACATCACCAACATGTGACATGTAACATCTAAGACTTTTAAAGTCATGAAGATTGTAATCTTCAAATCAAAACCTTTTAATATCGTCAAGATTTTCAGAGATGATCCTCTTGTCATTACTTCTTGTAATGATCAGATCACTCACATGCAATCAATTATGACTTGCATATCATGTGTAAATAACATATGCACAGTTGTCAATTCTATGATTTTGAATCAGTTTGACATCTCATATTGACATATTTCACATTTATGAACTAACTTTACCAGTTATTACTCAAGGCTTCCACTTGTTATTGATGTTACCAGCTTTTAGTGTCCTAAAAACCAGCAATTTCAGTTTGCATCATTACCGAGTTCAAGCGTCCTTAAACTTGCAATCCTTATTCACATAGTAACCAATTTTGAGTGTCCTCAAAATGGCAACCATGTCATTTATTTGAAGCCATTGATTATCATAGCAATATCAAATTTATATGCCATTATTTTGTATATATGTTGATTCACTCAACGTGATCACCGAAAATACAGACTTTCTACTCTTGCTTTATCTAGAGCAACCCTCAGGTTCACGTAAATAAATATTCCTCCAAATATCTATTTAGAAAGACCGTCTCAGTGTTTATTGATGCACATTTAAATTTCACAATACGATAATTTTAGTATCATCTTAATGAACCTTATTCTCAAAACTCGAGAATATTTCATAAAATATATAAGGCCAGCACTTTTGACTGTAATATTTTATTATCAGTCTGACCTTTTACTTCCTTCCGACCCACATATATTTTTCCAATCTAAAAATTCATTTGGGTCATAATGCTTCTATCTCATAAGAAGATCCATATTCTTTTTAAACAAGATTCTGTCAGACAAAAGCACTCTCTATTTCTTAAAATCCTTTCCCTCACAAAGGATATAGAGAGAACATACACAATCCATTTTCTAGTACACGTGCTAGAAAATCTTGATTTATTGACTTCTCAATAATAGTCAAATTTTCTCTTGATATATTCACTTATTAAGGAATTATACGAGAAGCGCATTGCTTCTATTAAACTTACAGGTTTACCTTCAAGCAAATTATCAAGACATTCAGGACTAGCAATTACCCAAGTCTTTTTCTCTCTACAAGTTCATCCTCACATTCATCCAATAACTTGTAAGTTCATTTAGATGACTTTTAATTACAGATCTACTAGGAACTACTAGATTATCACATAAACATTCTTAAACTCTGTAATAGTATTCTTACGAATCTCAAAAATTAGATTCATATATAAGATATTATTATAATCAACAATTGTCTATGTATCCATCAAAATATCTCAATTTATTTTAGATCTCATGTTATCAATAGAGGTGTTGGTACAAGTTTCGAGATACCCCCACATTTTAATTATTTCAAGAATGTTTCATTACATTCCACTATTCAAAGAAAATTCAATACTTTTCTATTCTAGATGCCCCTATAATTTTAATATTTCACATAATTTCATTCCAAAACTAATAGGAAACTTAATTATTTCCTTTCGTGGTATCTTGTCTAAGGAACGATTAGCCCTTCGTAACTAATATCCTCAAATTTAGTGGTAGTCTGAGCTGATCACAATCGTTTTGCATCTCCCTCAGAGTGCAACTCAAGCTTGCATCTACTTCAATTATTTAATGCGAGTAAGGTGCAATGACATCATGAATATTCACGTTACAAATAGAATCACCCGATGATTATTCATCATTAAACTACCATCTTAATTATCGGTATTAAGTTGGTTTTACCCTTGAGCTTATAGTTGTTAAGTGGCATTTATGTCCACTTAGAACGTCCTATAAAGGTTTGAATTGGTGTTTTGTACTCAAGTTATTTGTGTTTTTGATGTGTTTTGTAGTGTTTTCGCATTTCAGGCATATATCAGGGATACAGGTGATTTAGCATTGCTTTGATGCTAAAATGGTGTTTGGAAGGTGTCATGAAAAACGCTTGTGCAAAGTCCGTCAAGAACCAAAAATTAAAGAGAAGCAAAATCAGTAGTTTTTCCAGAAGGACGGCGCACCCGCGGCAGAAGTACAGAAAGTCAGCTCGCCCGCGAGGGTGAAGCGCGTGGCCGTTCCAGGTCGGGATGAAAGAATCCTGATTCTCTTACAATTCTGATTTATGGGCTTCTAATCTGCATGGGCTGCTATATAATGACAACTTAAGATTGTTTTGCAGAGAGGGGACATAACAGAGCTTAAGGAGAGATCGACAAGAAGACCTTTAGCACAATTTAACGAAGGCGAAGAAGACCTAGTTTATTCTTGTGATTGTTTGTTCTAAGTTGTAATCTTTGATGCTCATTTCTTGTTTGTTGAACCTATACTCTTGTTATGTACTTGGTTAATTATTTATTTAGTATAAAGACTACGTTTATTATACCATGCTTTCATCAGAACCTACATTGATGATGAGTCCGATTATGGGATAATCATTATCGTGGGATTCTAGCGGATTTACTTATGGAATTATTTAGGTAATATGTTTTGATACCATAGTGTGTGGTGATTGTATGATAACCTAGTATTGGTTGTGCTTATTCATCTTATGAGTGTCGCGAACTTATAAGATAGCATGTTAATCTCTGTTGAAGCGAAAATGAATATAGTGGTTTAGAACTTGCCATGCTAGCATAGGTTCATGTATTTGATATGCATTATTCGTAGGTAATTTTAACCATCTTACTTGCCCTATGTAATTATGATAGATAACTTTTGCATTAAACCGTTATGTTGTCAAATTCTATAGACGTATAGGGTCTCAATATAATTGGTGTCTATTCAGCTTCTATCTCTTTTGTGGATGTCTAATAGTAGGGTATTCGTACAACGAAAGTTGGCGTTTACTAGTTTCGTGTTATCTGATTAGTATCATCACCATTGCATGCTAAGGTTGAGAATAAAAAGGCTATTGAATGAAGTAGTGATGAAGTTAGAATCCCATGTTTGTGTCATATAGTAATCAATCCCTTTTAATATCTTAGTTATTGTTCTTTAGTATAATCTCCTAGTTAATCTTAGTTATAAACAATCTCAATTAGTTATTCGTCTTAGCATTGAATAAACCAGTGTCTGTGGGAACGAACTATAATTGATTATATATTACTTGCGATCGCGTATACTTGCGTGAATATTAGCGCGTGTTTTTGTCCTAACAAGTTTTTGGTGGTGCTGCTGCCGGGGACTCGGTGTTAATTTTTAGTTTATGTGTTTGTCATCAGTGGTCATTAAAGTTCTTTGACTCGGACATTGTTACTTGTTTCCTTGACGTGTTCCAGGTACTCTAGCAAGCGTATATGAATACGCATTCTCGGTCTCGTAAGAGAACACTGGATCAAGCTGAGGAAAAAGTTGTAGTAGCTAAGAAACTTTTTGAAGAAGTTCTTGTCGAGAAGAAAGTTGAAGAAGAAGCTCTTATTGTAATGGGAGAACCAGAAGCGAATACAAAGGCTTTGATGGATTACCCTCAATCGAAGATTAATGATATTCAGTCTAGCATTGTCCGACCAGCCATCTCGGCTAACACCTTTAAGATCAAGTCGAGCACGATTCAGATGATACAGAACTCAGTTCAGTTTAGTGGTTCTTCGACATAAGACCCCAACATGCACATCAGAGATTTCATCGAGATCTGTGACACTTTCAAGTTCAATGGAGTTTCTGAAGATGTTATTAAGTTGAGGCTTTTCCCATTCTCTCCGCGGGTGAAAGCTAAGTGCTGGTTACATTCTCTACCACCAGGGTCTACCACCAAATGGGAGGATCTTGCTCAAAAGTTCCTAACTAAATTCTTTCCTATGGCGAAGACTACTGCAATCAGAGATGCACTTACTCAATTTGCTAAACAATCTGGAGAATCTTTATGTGAGGCTTGGGATCGCTACAAAGAGATTCTTAGAAAGTGTCTTCACCATGGGATGCCTGACTGGATAATCATTAATTGCTTTTATAATGGATTGGGTGCTACTTCTAGACCCATGCTTGATTCAGCATCAGGAGGAGTCTTATGGGCTAAAAGCTATGACGAAGCTTATGAATTGATTGAGCTGATGGCTGGCAATGAATACCAGAACCCAACTCAGAGACTACCTCACGGCAAGGAAGCAGGAATTATGAAGGTAGATGCAGCTACTGCTATAGCTGCTCAGCTTAAGGCTTTGATGATGAAGGTGGATTTATTGGCTAATTATGGAATTAATCAGACCACTAGTGTCTGTGAGTTTTGTGTTGATGCCCAATAGACAGAACAGTGTGCCATTTCTAGTGAATCAACTCAGTTTGTGAGCAACTTTCAGAGGTCACAGCAGCTTGTTCCAGCCACCTATCATCCCAACAACCGCAATCATCCTTGTGACGGCCTCAACCCCGGGGTTAGGAGTTGACGTCATCAGCAACAATAATAACAATCATAATACAATCCAAGTCATTAATAATACATAACCATGACCCCTTTACCAAGACCTTTTCCAGGTTTAAGTATGACTTAGGTTACAATCAACACAAAACCAACTTACTACAAACAGTGTTAGGAATATGTTGTGAACTTGATGATTTCATTAACAAAATACCTTAGTAGATTTAACTTAGTGAAAAATGTAGCACTCGACGGATGATCAGATATAGTCCCGACGGATGACTCAATACAGTCCCGACGAATAATGGTTTGACATCCATCAAGTGAGAAGCTTATGTAACAATAAGTCATGTAGCACATTCCTGAAATCAACTTTGTATAGATTCTGTAGTAGCTTATGAATCATGTAGACTGCTAGTAGATGTGCAGAATAGGTTGATTAAATGTAAATAAATGATGTCTTGTAATTTTGCACAAATGAAATAGAGTCAACTGATAAATGGCTACCTGACGGATGATCAACAAGGCTACCCGACGGATAACAAGCATGTACCCGACGGATGATCAATTCAAACATCTGTTGACAGTGACAACACAGTCACATGCGTTGAGTGTTTGAAAAAGGAATGTGGCAGCCTATTCAACTGGGTTTTTGAGAATAAAGAAGCATTATCATTTCCATGCTACTATGAAGATATTCAAAGATATTGGAATAGAATAGTGAAGTAGCATGGTATTAGACTTGATAGGTTTTGTTTTATTATCTTGTCTTATTACTATGTAATCTTGGTTATATATAAACCAAGAGTAGCAAGTAGAACAACAAGAAGACTAAGCAAATACATTCTCAGAGAAATAATTGTAAGCTGTATCCTGTAGCATTTCTCTGTAAGTTTAGTTGTTCATATTTATAAGCAGCTGCGAGCTATTCAAGCTTCACAGGGTTCTCTTGATATATATATATATATATATATATATATATATATATATATATATATATATATGGTGGATACATTCAAATCCACCAAAAAGTTTTAAAGACTTGTGTTTTTATTACTTGTGCTTTGATTAATCTAATTCTATATTCCGCACTTTGCAAATCAAACACTTGTATATTATTAAGAAACAACCATTTTTCATTAATCGGAAAAAGTAGCCAGAATTACATTAAACCCCCCGTTCTGTAATTCTTGTTGCATTGTTAGGGACTAACAAACAATCCTGATAGTACTATCTTAATACAACAACTCAACAGACTATCTTTGTTCTAATACAACCACCTTAGAGGAGCATGACACAGAAGGAACTGGAACTCTGTCTTGAGTACCACGGAAGAATCTCACAGGCAATTTCAATATATATATAAAACATTCTGCAAGGGTGATCAATCAATTGCTCAGCAGTACCACTATATGAATAACAAGGTAATTTATGATAAAATAGTGGTAGGAACAGAAATCATAGCTCAGTTACAAAAACATGGTAAACATTCATAAACTGGATATTCAAAACTAGCCTGCTATGAAAAACAACAATATCATTTGTGTGCTGTGTATAAATACCAGAGTTAAATCTTAGCATGCTATCTTAATTTCAATCATCTGTTTCAAATAAGTTAAATAGTTTCAAAATTGAATCAATCAAATCTATTCGATGTTCAACGGGTAAAGATAGATGATCAGTCTATCATCACCGGACAACAACTAATGGCCATCCAGAAAAGAAAGAATGTGTTCAGGAACTTTGGAAAAGACTAGCTAGGTCTTTCCCCCACGCAGGACTAATCGGTTAAACAGAGCGCCCAACCAAGTTAGCCTCTTACGCCTACTCAATTCCAATAGATCAGCTGAATTTCCTTTTTACCTCTTTCCATATTCTATGACATAGGTGGATCAAAACATTCCACGACATAGGTGGATCAAAACTTTCTCTTTATCCAGTTTCCAAAATCAATATTACCTATCTCTTTTAAAACCATTATGTCACAGCACAATATTCAAAACTTCTTTTCATTTTAATCACGTTTAGAGATAGGTACTTTCAGAAGTTACTTTTCCCCAAAATATATTTTAAACAACATTTCCAAATACAGGGGATACGTAACTTAAAATGTTCTGTTCCACTACGAGAATAAAATAACAGCTATTCATACATACTGATCCATAAGAGTATGGTCAGGGGTACTTGGCTTGCAGAGCTTTACAACTATCTCTGATTAATCTTGAGCCGCTTTGAATGTTGGGCTTAATCATCTAACTATTAATAAAACCTGGATCCAACTTTAAGACTCAGGCCTTTCGCTTGGAACCTCGCTGATCTTGACGACCGATCACAAGGCTATCTTTGGTCCGACGTCAACTTTCGGGTCCTCCGACTAGAACCTACAGAGTCGAACTACCCTATGTTAGACAACCAACTATGATTGACATATCCTTGCTAACACTTCTACTCAACCGATAACAATTTGCCGACTCGTAAATATAAGTATTATTATAATACACGAAACATCCAGGGTCAACATATTCAAAACTCAATTTGGAATTAAATTCCTGAAATCACATATACTTGTCACTTTAGAAAATAGGGTTGTCATCTACAATTTATAAAATATATTCTTACAACACGCAGGTACATTTCGTAAAATAGGGTTATTAACCGTTTAACACAATATGCAGGTAGGCCCGCACAACATTATTTATAAGTGTATAACTATATACACTCGACTGATATCCCCGATATTTTACAGGTTACGCTTTCGAAAATTGGGCAGCGTCTCCTTTGTTTATCGGACTACCAGTCGAACAAAAATCGACGTCTCAACCAACAACTAATCCAACAATCAATCCAATAATTACAATTCATCAACCAAATTATGTGCTCGACTTTGATATAAAATAACTAATTTTTGTTTCAAAAATAATTTTATGAATTAAATTATGTATTTTAAAATATTAGGACTCAGAACCGCTTTATCACAGTCCACCGTCCGCTCGTCGAAATTCATCACGGACGGCGGTAAAATCCGTTGGTACCCGATGAATTTGGGTTTCCATAACGAATTCCACCGATGATCAAGAATTTTTCCGATTGTAAATTAATTTATTTCATTGAAATTGTTGGGAATATGTTATGAACTTGATGATTTCATTAACAAAACACCTTAGTAGATTCAACTTCATGAATTTTGTAGCACTCGACGGATAAGCAAATATAGTCCCGACGGATGACTCAATACAGTCCCGACGGATGATGATTTGACATCCATCGAGTGAGTAGCTTATGTAATAATAAGTCATGTAGCACATTTCTGCAAACACCTTTGTATAGATTTTGTAGTAGCATATAAGTCATGTTGACTTTAATTAGATATGCAGAATAGGTTGATTAATTATACATAGATGATGTCTTGTAATTCTGCATAAATGAAATGAAGTCAAGTGCCAAATAGCTACCCGACGGATGATCAACGATGCTACCCGACGGATGATCAACAAGGCAACCTGACGGATGATCATGTACCCGACGGATAATCAATTCAAACATCTGTTGACAGTGACAAGACAGTCACATGCGTCGAGTGTATGCAAAAGGAATGTGGAAGCCTACTCAACTGGGTTTTTGAGAACAAAGAAGCATTGCCATTTCCATGCTATTATGACGATATTCAAAGATGCTGGAATATAGTAATGAAGTAGCATATTATTAGACTTTATAGGTTTTGTTTCATTATCTTGTCTTATTACTGTGTAATCTTGGTGATATATAAACCAAGAGTAACAATTAGAACAACAAGAAGACTAAGCAAATATTTTCTCAGAGAAACAATTGTAAGCTGAATCCTTTAGCATTTCTCTGTAAGTTTAGTTGTTCTTATTTGTAAGCAGCTGTGAGCTATCCAAGCTTCACAGAGTTCTCTTGATATATATATATATATATCTGGTGGATACATTCTAATCCATCAAAAAGTTTTAAAGACTTTTGTTTTTATTACTTTGTGCTTTGATTCATATTTAACTTTCTATTCCGCACTTTACAAATCAAAACACTGTCATATATATCTTAAGTTAGAACATTTTATAATTCAGAAAAAGTTTCAAGAATTCCATTCAACCCCCCTTCTGTAATTCTTGTTGCATTGTTAGGGACTAACAATTGGTATCAGAGCAAGCTCTTGAAGAACAAAAGAGTTTAAAGATCACAAAAAATAGCAAGATGAACAAGAAGGATGTTGGAGTCAAGATTCCTTTTCTGGACAAAGATAATTTCCATCACTGAAAGGTAAAGATGCATCTTCATTTACTTTCTCAAGATGATGCCTATGTGGATTGCATAGAGAGAGGCCCTCATGTACCAATGAGAGCTGCAACTGGAAATGAGCCATCAGTTCCTAATCCAAGGCATGAATTGTCAGATCCTGATATTGAATGGAGTTGATGGTGACATGTTTGACAACATCATAAATTGCAAAACTGCCAAGGAAATTTGGGATACAATTCAGATTATCTGTGATGGCACTGAACAAGTTAGAGAAAACAAGATGCAGTTACTAATTCAGCAATATGAGCATTTCCACTTTGAAGAAGGTGAAACTCTCACTAATATATTTAGTAGATTTCAAAAGCTACTAAATGCTCTAAAGATGCATGGAAGAGTCTACCAAACCAAGGATTCTAACCTCAAGTTTCTGAGATCCCTTCCAAAAGAATGGAAACCAATGACAGTCTCCTTGAGAAATTTACAAGAATACAAGGAGTTTACACTAGATAGACTGTATGGAATTCTAAAGACTTATAAGCTTGAAATAGAGCAAGATGAAAGAATGGAGAAAGGGAGAAAGAAAGGAGGGTCCATTACACTGGTTTCTGAGTTAGAGAAAGAGAAGAAGATGAAGATAAAAGCTGTTGAGTCTACTTCAAGGGTCTGTGAAAACAAGGGCAAGGGGCTGGTAGCAGAAAATGAAGATTCTTTGAGTCAATATGATATGGATGATATTGATGAACATCTAGCATTCCTTTCCAGAAGATTTTCCAAGCTCAAGTTCAAGAAGAACTTTGGAGTAGCCAAGTCAAATAGAAACATGGTGGATAAATCAAAATCAAATGTTTCAAATGTGGCTTGGCAGGGCACTTTGCCAGTGAGTGTAGAAAGTCAGATTCCAGCAAGAAGAAGTTTGAGCCTGTGGATTTTAAACAGAAATATTTTGAGTTGCTCAAACAAAAGGAAAGGGCTTTCATTATACAAGAAAATGATTGGGCAGCAGATGGTCTGGATGAGGATGAGGATGTCAGCTATGTCAATCTAGCCCTAATGTCCAAGTCTGATGAAACAAAGACAAGTTCTTCAAGTACTCAGGTAATCACCACTAACCTTGCACATTTATCTAAAGCTGAGTGTAATGATGCAATAAATGACATGTCTACAGAACTATATCATCTGCGTGTTACCCTTAAGTCCCTCACCAAGGAAAATGTTAAAATCAAAGAAAATAACTTATTTTTAAGTGAGATGAATAATGTGCTAGAGTCTCAGTTTATTGAATTTAAAAAATTGAGAATTGAGTGTAAAATTGCTAAGGAAGAATTAACCGAGTCCTTGAAGAAAGAAGAAATCTTGAAGAAGCAGCTTGAACGAGAACAGGAGGTGATTAAGGCATGGAAAACATCGAGAGATATTCATGCTCAAATCACCAAAGTTCAAGGTATTGAGTCCTTTTGTGATGAACCATGGAAGAAGAATAAGGAAAAGCTGGAATCCAATTTGGTTGAAGGATTGCTAACAGATGTGGACTCGACGGATGATGAGAGGTATCCGTCGGATAACCAAAAGGATTATCCGTCGAGTGACATAAATTCTCATCCGTCGGCTGTAAGCAAACCTATGAGTAAAGCCAAACTTGCCAAGTTAAATTAAAAATGTGGATCAGTTTCCAAAAACTTCATTTCAGGAGAATCTATTCAAGTAAAGAAGGAAAAGAAAGTGAATGTTGGTCATCTATCTATCAAGCAATTGAATGACAGGCTAGAAAAGATTGAGGTTAAAATAGAGGCTAAAAAGAAAAACAATAGAAATGGTAAAGTAGGAATTAACAAATATAACAACTACACACCTGATAAGTATGCTCCAAGAAAATTATGTGTTAAGTGTGGTAGTGTAAATCATCTGTCTGTTAATTGCAAAACTGTCATGCCTACTTCCATATCCGTGCCACCTCCTTTTCCCAACATAAATACCATGCCTTCTATGCCTATGAATGTTATATCTACACAGAATATGAACGCACAATTTGATAATATGCCATTTACACCTAATCCTTATTATGCTTAATTTAGTATGCCTCAAATGCCATTTAGCATGCCCTACCGGAATAACATATTTACTAATAGCATGCCATTTCCTGTTAATCAAAATGTGTATGATAATTCTGTTGTAATGAATGATTTCAAAGGTCCAACTCAAATGACTAAGGATGAATCTAATACCCCCAAGTCAAATGAGGTCAAACCTAAGAAACAGAAGAAGAAAGCTAACAAGGCTGGACCCAAGGAAACTTGGGTACCAAAATCAACTTGATTTGATTTTAATGTGTGCAGGGAAACAGAAGGAATCTGTGGTACTTGGATAGTGGTTATTCAAGACACATGACTGGTAATTCTACCCTGCTCACAGAGTTCAAGGAGAGAGCTGGCCCAAGTATTACTTTTGGAGATGACAACAAGGGTTATACTGTGGGATATGGCTTGATTTCTAAAGACAATGTCATTATTGAGGAGGTTGCCTTAGTGGATGGTCTCAAGCACAATTTGTTGAGTATCAGCCAGCTGTGTGATAAAGGCAATTCAATAACCTTCAACTCAGAAGCCTGTGTTGTGACAAACAAGAGGAGCAACAAAGTGGTTCTCACTGGAGTGAGAAAAGGAAATGTGTACTTAGCTGACTTCAACTCATCAAATGCAGAATCTGTTACTTGTCTTCTCAGTAAAGCAAGTCAAGATGAAAGTTGGCTATGGCACAAAAAACTATCCCATCTTAACTTCAAGATCATGAATGAACTTGTAAAGAAAGAACTGGTTAGAGGCATTCCTCAAGTGGAGTTTTCTAAGGATGGACTGTGTGATGCTTGCCAAAAGGGAAAGCAAATTAAAGCATCATTCAGAAAGAATCTTGATTCAACAATTGAAGAACCTTTGCGACTGCTACACATGGATTTGTTTGGAACCGTCAATGTGTTGTCTATCTCAAGGAAAAGATTTTTCCTAGTAATTGTAGATGATTTCTCAAAGTTCTCTTGGACATATTTCCTTAAGTCCAAAGATGAGGCTAGTAAAATCATCATCAATCACATAAGGCAAGTCAACAATCATCCTGATTTCAAAGTTAGAAGAATCAGGAGTGACAATGGAACTGAGTTCAAGAATTTTGTCATGAGAGCATTCTGTGAAGAAAAAGAGATTTTGCATGAGTTTTCAGCAAGAACTCCACAACAAAATGGAGTAGTAGAAAGAAAGAACAGATCACTTATTGAAGCTACAAGGACAATGCTTGAAGAATCTAAGTTACCAACATATTTCTGGGCTGAAGCTGTAAATACTGCATGCTACACTCAGAACATTTCTCTGGTTAATCAAGCAAAATGCATGACTTCCTATCAATTGTTCAAGAACAAGAAGCCAACTCTAAATTTCCTTCATGTCTTTGGCTGTAAATGTTATATCTTGAGAAACTAAACTGATCAGAATGGGAAGTTTGATGCTAAAGCAGATGAAGGAATCTTTGTTGGATATGCTGTTGGTAAAGCAGACATAGTCTATAATCTGAGAACCAACATTGTTGTGGAATCAATATATGTTGTGTTTGATGATAAAAAGATTGAAGGGCTACAAGATGAAGATTACCATGAGAGCCTCAAATTTGAAAATGTGGAGATGGTTAGTGATGACAGTGATGATAAAAGTGATCAAGAAACAGTATCAAAGGATAATACAGAAAAATCTACTACCAATGAAGCATAAAATTCAACATCTATCGAGTTGCAAAATGCTTTATCCGTCGGGAGACAATCTGCTTTATCCGTCGGGAGACAACCAGCTTCATCCGTCGGTACTCAAAATTCACCATCCGTCGGGTCATCAAAAGAAGCTGAAAGTCAGAACAGATCACTTACTGAAAGTTCCCCTTTCTCAAATCAGAGATCCATAAACTCAGAGGGAGTTTCTAATAATAAAAACCCAATCACACATCAAGACAACAATGAGGCCACTTCATCTAGAGCTAATCTACCTCAACAAAGGAAATGGATAAAGGATCACCCCTTTGAGCTCATCATCGGTGATGTATCTTCTAGAGTTCAAACAAGGAGAGCAACTCAAGAAGAATGTCTATATAGCAGCTTCGTCTCTAAGGAAGAACCAAAGAAGGTAGAAGAAGCTTTGTTGGATCCTGATTGGATTTTAGCTATGCAGGAGGAGCTAAACAATTTGAAAGGAACAATGTTTGGAAGCTGGTACCCAAGCCTAAAGGGAAGAATCCTATAGACATCAAATGGGTATTCAGAAATAAGATGGATGAAAATGGCATAGTAGTCAGGAACAAAGCTAGATTGGTTGCTAAGGGCTATTGTCAACAAGAAGGAATAGATTTTGATAAAACCTTTGCTCCTGTTGCAAGACTTGAAGCCATCAGAATTTTCTTAGCCTATGCAGCCCATGCCAATTTCAAGGTCTATCAAATGGATGTCAAGAGTGCCTTTCTAAATGGAGATTTAGAGGAGGAAGTCTATGTCAGTCAGCCTCCTGGTTTTGAAGATCCAAATCTATGTGATCATGTATACTATCTTTTGAAAGCACTCTAAGGATTGAAGCAAGCATCTAGAGCCTGGTATGACACTTTGTCAAAGTTTCTTTTAGAGAATCACTTCACTAGAGGTACTGTAGACAAAACTTTATTCTTTAGAAATGTTAATGGCTCTGGCATATTTGTTTAAATTTATGTAGATGACATTATTTTTGGCTCTACAGATAAAAAACTTTGCAAAAAGTTTTCCAAATTGATGCAAAGTAAGTATGAAATGAGCATGATGGGAGAACTGACTTACTTTCTTGGTTTACAAGTTAAGCAAGTTAGTGATGGAATATTCATTAGTCAAACTAAATACTTTCATGATATTTTAAAGAAGTTTGATCTAATGGATTGCACATCTACAAAAACTCCCATGGCCACTGCAACTAAGCTTGAATTAAACACTACTAAAAAGTCTGTGGATATTTTAAATTATAGGGGCATGGTTGGCTCACTTCTATACTTAACAGCTAGTAGGCCAGATATAATGTTTGCTACATGTCTCTGTGCTAGATTTCAGACTGATCCTAGAGAATCTCACTTAGTATATATTAAGAATATCTTCAGATATCTCAAGGGAACACCAAAACTTGGCATTTGGTACCCGAGAGATTCTGGTTTTGATCTAACTGGTTATTCAGATGCAGATTATGCAGGTTATAGAATTGATAGAAAAAGTACAACAGGAAACTGTCAATTTCTGGGAAACAAGATTGTGTCCTGGTTTAGTAAAAAGCAAAATTCAGTTTCTACTTCTATAGCTGAAGCTGAATATATTGCTGCTGGCAGTTGCTGTGCACAGATTTTGTGGATGAAAAACCAATTGTTAGACTATGGTCTGCAAGTGGAAAGAATTCCTATTTTATGTGATAACACAAGTGCAATTGCCATCACTGAAAATCCAGTAACACATTCAAGAACAAAGCACATAGAAATCAAGTACCACTTCATAAGGGAACATGTAATGTGTAACACCCCCAAATCCGGGGTCGGGGATTCGGGTTGTCACGAGTTCCATTTCCCTTATCAATACTTAATCTTAACAGTCAACCAACTACTGCGTACTGTGACCCCATAATATACACACACACCACAAGTTATAGTCTCAGAGATGAATACCAAAAATAACACAAGTCATTTTATTCCACAATTATAGGTCATTACACCTCAAAAGGGTTTCTGAATAAATTTACATATCCTTTGCCATTATTACAATTCATAATATACATAAGTCTGGTACATCAATAATTGAAAACCTAGCCTATTGGTAGTTCCTACCTCAGCTACGGTGGCATCAACGCCTACAGGAAACTGCGGAACATTTCCTATCCGCTCGCGAATTGGGAGCTTGATCATGTTCATCTTGTCTATCTGATGTTGTGTGATGAAAGAAGAAAGCAAGGGTGAGCAACAAGCCCACCAAAATAATATGTATAATAATTAACAATATATGAGCATTCTCATAGTACACATGAAAGTCTTGGTCAAGAAGAAATGAACCAAGCTGATATCTTAACGCGACCAAGTCACAAAATATTCAGTATATATATACATATATACTTTTCAGAATCTTTGAAATCCTCTGACATGTATAATATACACAGAGTTCCCATTTATAATTGTATAAAATATCGTTGCAAGGTGATCTCATATATCTAACCTTGTCTCAACATTTTTCCGAAAATCTTTGACATGCATAAGATAATCATTTACTAGATATAAGTTTAAAAGATGAAGTTACAAGATACTCCAATATACTTATATCTTTTCCGAATACTACTTGAACTACCACTGTTCAAGTTATAATTAGTTTCAGAAGTTCATCACACTGATGAGACTACAAGATAAGGCTTGAATAGATTCAATCTTTGAAATATCATTATAAATAATGAAGTTACGAGATACTTCATTAAGTCCTGATATATATATACACACCTATATATATATATATATATACATTTCATACACTCCTTGAAAACCTCTGTTATGAAAATTATAAACAGAGTTGTAATATCCAATGAATTTGGAAAGGAGAAAACCTTGGCATAAACATGATATCTTGCTGATCAGGCAAAGATACCAATAAGTAACCTTTTCTACTAGTAGATGGATGAATCCCCCACCGGTCATCACCCTGGCCTCATTAGGACCTTGTGCTGGACCGCCACCCGGCCTCTTACGCGTTGATGGGCTGCCACCCAGCCACTTACACTTTGATAGACCGTACCCCGGCTTGTCGCTTATGCCGACTCAATTAGATGGACTTACTTCCCGAACGTTGGGTAAGTAATCAATTCATTTATCAAAACAGCAACCTCGTTGCAAATATAAAATACACCACAGAGCCGGATCCCTCAATTTTTAAGCGAGTATTTAAATCCCCTTCGAAAGGAAGATCTTAAATTTGAAAACGAGTTTTGGGATCCGCTCTAACTTTTAAAATCATTTTGAGGACTCGAAAACGTTTTTAAGAATGTTTGGAGTAATGCTGATTTAGTAAAATAAATCAGTCCCGATATATTAGAAAATATCTGAATATTATTATTTAAATAATATTCCCATAAGGGTGATCCTTATAAAAATAATCGAAGTAGAAGTTTTAAAACTTATACTTGAAAGGAATAATAAATAACCAAAGATATACTTATACGAAAGTACGATCTTTATTTGAATAATCGAAAATAAGTTTGATTATCGAAACATTATTCTTTAATAAAATAAAGAATATAATTAAATAATAAGCGGAGTCTTAATACCTCGAATGAATATTATAAATAATATTCATTAAATAAAATAAACGGAGTCATACATCCTCAATGAATATTCATTTAATAATCATTAAATAGAATAAACAGAGTCATAAGTCCTCGAATGAATATTCAAATAATATTCATTAAATAAAATAAAGTTATCGAATAAACCTTATTCGATCAATAGTTTTGAAAACTATATCCATATATATATATATATAATATACTCGGGAACATCGACTCCCGGTTTAGAAATATGTTCACCTTGGGGTCCCCTTTACTAAGGGTATATGTAAATTACCGCTTATCTTAGCATGGGTATTATCAACTGAATCAATAGATATATGTATCAAGATTACGAACCAAGCATGCATATATACCATATCACATGCTACAATATATCACAAGACTTTGCTAATAACAAATATGCATTTATCACAAGACAATGCATATACATATATACATCACAACAACAATATAGCGGGTAGAAAACTTGCCTGAGTGCTCCGGGGTAGACTTAAGTTTAGAGTGGGTCCGATAACCTATGAACAACAACATAAGTCGAAATTAAACCCCGGTCGCTTAAGAAACTAGACTTTAACCAATTGAACCCTAATGTTCGCTTATGGTCACTTCTACGCTTAACGAATCACATAAGTCGTTCGAGTACCCTCAGCTCCACCATTTTTTATAAATTAACCATTGAGGGTTTTAAGGCGATTCTTTTACGAGTACCTTACCAACTGCCTAATCCACTTTAGATAAATGTTTCATACCCCAATTAGTCATTTAAGGTCCTTAACCAAGGTTTCAAAGTAAGGCGAAGGGTAATGGTTCGGTCCCGAACACCGTTACTTAAAACGGTCGTTTCTCCTAAACCGTACATCGGATTCAAGCGTACCACATATCAAAACGAAGCTCGTAACATGAACTATCTAAACATGGCAATGGTCAAAACCTAATAGTGAGTTCAAGGGTTCTGATGTTAATAACAAAAACAGTCTACGGTAAATCGGGCATTACGACGACTATGTTTACGCGATTACCCAAATTTAAAACACTCCAATTCAACCCACAATCAATCCACAATCACAACCCAATCAAAACTCCATCCATACTACATCATAACAGCCCCAACAACTCAACATTAACAATTTATACTTATTCTTAAACTTGAATTTAACTACACTTAAGTTCATTAATCAACAATCCAAGAATTACCACTCCAAAACTTCACAAAACTAACTAATCTCTACATTCACAACAATGAAGCCTCCCATGAATTAAAATAAACAAAACTAAACCTAATTACTCAAATAAAGTTAGGGTTTGGAGGGGTTATACCTTCCTTGGAGAGTGGAGAATCAAGAGAATGGCTTGGAATCACCCTTAAAGTCCTTATCCAAGCTTAAACTAAACAAAACTTCAAGAACAAAAAATTTTAGTTCTTGAAAAACACTATTCACCATCTTCTTCCATGATTTTTAGGAAGAGATTGTGAAGGATTTAGGAGCTCAAACTTATAGGATATCCATAACTATGCATAAGGAGTCTTAGATAAATACCTTGCAATTTAACAAAGCTTGGAACTAGGTTTTTGATTTTTCTTTCTTTGGAAAAGAAGAAAAGCCGTGAGCAAAGATGAAGAATGGTGAAATTTTTTTGTGTTTTTGGTGAAAATGAAGTGTTGGCTTGGTTGGTTGACCTTTTGATTTGTTTTGTTACCTTTTTTACCATGGTAATTTTTGTGTGGTTCTAATTCAACCAACAACACACTTGCTTGGTCATGCTTATGTCACCATGTGATGTCACCCTCCCTCCTTTGTCCTCTTCTCATTGGTTTGATGACATCATCCCCACTAATCTCTTTGATTAGCTTTTAATTATTTGGCTAATGACCGCTGATCTGTTATACGGTTCGTTTAACTTTCGTTTTCGTTTATCGTTTAAGGGATCAT
Organism: Apium graveolens; assembly: GCF_009905375.1. NCBI lineage: Eukaryota > Viridiplantae > Streptophyta > Magnoliopsida > Apiales > Apiaceae > Apium > Apium graveolens. The sequence goes on from NC_133657.1 coordinate 119,543,769, forward strand.
ACCCGGGATCTTATTACTTGAGTTCCCTTAACCATTCTCAATACATTATATTCCTTTTATGATCCTCTCTTATAATCCTTGAATTTAAATCCTTTTTATCATGTTACCTTATACTCAATTCTTTCGATATCTGGTGGATTTTCGGGAAAAGTCAAAGTGTTCGGATTTGGATTCTAACGATCTTTACATACACTTATATACCACATAGAGTACTAATAAGATCTCAGAATAACAATAGAAGAACCCCTACATAGTGTGGCATGAAAAGTTTTCTTATTCAGCAAAATCACTATTCATAAGGGTTTAAAAAAATTCCAAAATTTGGGGTTATTACATAATGAATGGTACTGTGGAACTACATTTTGTTCCAAGTGAAAAGCAGCCTGCAGATATATTTACCAAGCCACTGGATGAATCCACTGGATGAATCCACCTTTTCAAGGCTGTTAAGTGAGTTAGGTATGCTAAATTAGTCTTGAATCTTTACAGATAATTTGCAAGTTGTAATGTAGCCAGAAATTTAATTGATTTTTTCAGTCTTGGATTAAATTTTGGCTAATTCAAAATTTACATCTCGACGGATGATCATTATCCATCGAGTTTGATCATCCGTCGGTATATATTTTGTTAATAAAATCAATTATTTTTCTGGAATATTTTATGTTTCGACGGATAACTGATTTGTTCTCATCCGTAGAATTATCTTATTCTTAGCCGTTGATTCTCTGAACATTATCCATCGAGTATAATTACAGTTTGTAAGCATACCATGACGGATAATTGATGGAATTTTTACAGTTTATTTTTTAAACGACTATTTTGGGCAATTCTTATTGGTTACTTTATTTTACTTTATTATTTTTGAAAGTTATTTTTGAGATAGTATAAAAGCACAATTCATTTTCACTGCTTTTCTTTTATCATTCTCAAATCATCTGCACTAACTTCTCTCTTTCTCAAAAGCACTTACTCTCTCTCTACAAGTGTTTACTCTCTAACAATGGCACCAGTCGTAAAGATCGTGTCTCAAACTGGATTTATCTACGAGAAGAACAACTTCACAGCTTTAGTGAACAAGGGGATTCAACAGTCTGGGGACTACCACAAAATGATGGATTTTGTGAAGAACTGCAAACTCAACTATGCCATGCTGGAATCACCCACCATTTACTGTGAGGTTGTTAAAGAAATGTGGACGACTGCAACATACAACTCAACTGATAAGACTGTCACTTTCACTATTAAAGGTAAGGAATTTTGTATTAATAGTGATATTGTTAAAGCATGCTTCAAAATTCCTGATAACACTGTAACTTCTCCACACACAGACACTGATATTGTTAATATGCTTAATTCCATGGGCTATGCACTCTCCACTTCTAAATTAAGTGAAATTAGGAGGTTGGGTCTTAGGAAGGAGTGGAGCTATCTGTCTGATGTAGTTACTAAAGTATTTTCTGGTAAAATTAGCAATTTTGATTCAGTTAATATCTCTATGCTTAACATGCTTTACATGCTAGTAACTGATAAATTCTTCAACTTTAGTGATCTTGTCATATTTGAGTTGGGGTTTAAGTTAGGGGAGCTAAATAAGAGGGGTAAAAACGTTTACTATGCTAGATTTTTAATGATGCTTGTTAACCACCTCTCTGAGGATATTGTGCTTGAGAACCCAACCAACAAATTAGATTGTCGGGTTCAAGAAACATAAATCATTGCAGATTTGAACAGGGCAAACTATCACAAAGAGGTGCCACTCTTCTATTTTCCAGTTATGGAGGCACCTCAGGTAAGTGAGGTAAGTTCAACTGTCTCTACTCTTCCAGCTTCACAAACTTCTTTGCACTCCATTATAGCTATGACAACTGTGTCATTGACCCAACAATTGCCTACCCAAGCTACCAAATCCAAAATTTCAAAAACAAAAACAAAGAAAGCCCCCTCTGGTGTCTCTCAAAAGATGCCAGTTGTAAAATCCACCAAACCTAAAGAGGGGAGTGTGAAGGTTGGTAAGAAAGGTGAGGGACAGGGTGAACATCAAAGAAACCCTAAGGATAAGGTTGGAGAGGTGAGTGTTTCCCAGCCTAGCCACACTTCAGTTTCCCAACAAACTGCAGTGCTTAATAAGGATATAAGCTCATTACTAGTTGCATCCTCCCAAAAGGATGTGACTATTAAACAAAGCTCTCAGCGAAAAGCACAGGCCAAAAGGGTTAGGGACACAAGCTCACCCCAAACTTACACTAGAAAGAAGAAATCAAAGACCCTTGGGGATGCACAGGGTTCACACACTGTGCAAACTGGTGCTAAAGACACAGTCACTGCACCTTCTCAAAGTCAGGTTGATATGGCTCCAAAAAATGTGGAGTCACAGCCAAAATCTCTAATAATTGAAGCCCCTGAAACACCAAACTCTCCCATACACTCTTTGGATGTTGACATGATAAACACATCACTTCCAAATTCTTCATCTTTCACTCTCTTGGAGAAGCCAAAAATCCAAGCAAGTGAGCATCATCTTCTAGATGATTTGTTAGTTCACTTGCCATTTCTTTATGGAACTGTTGAGACATCTGTGCCAAAATTCTCATCAATCTGCACAGAGTCCATAATAGTTTCCACTCCAAACTCATTCATTTCTACTCACTCGATGGATATTGTTCATCCGTCGAGTAGTGATTATATCCCGACGGATAAGCATAACAACAACTATCTGTCGGATAGTCAAACTGCTAACCCGACGGATATCCCTTATATGTCGAGTGTCTCTGCATAACTTCAAATTTCATCAATTATTACAAGTGTAGAAGACTTAGTGGTAGTGCAATCACTTATAGGATTGAGGGAAGGGAGTGAAATGAGTGAGAGTTTGGGTTGCTCCCAGGAAAAAGGAGAGGAAAAGAGTGAACAAATGCCATCCATTTCTTCAAGATTGGCAAAAGTGAGTATGAGGAGTCCCACCTTAGATGGTGAAGGTGAGGGTGTGAGCGTGGGGAGCCAAGGTGGGACCTTGATGCAACAAAAGATAGATCAAGAGAGAAATGCAGGTACATGAGTGATAATGATGGAAACCATTGCAAGTGAGTCAATGAATGTCAATTATACCGAAAGGGAAAGGCTATTTCAGCAAGAATATCAAGCTGTTCTAGATTCCATTTCCCTGGATGCTGAGACATTTACTCACCCTGTGACAGCTTACCAAACTCTAGCTGTACAGGGCAATGAGGAGGCTAAAAGATTGCTGAACTTGGTACATACTACACAATCTTTACAAAGAGCAAAGGATGCAATCACTGCTATGCCTTCCAACATTGGCAGTGATTTTGAACTGGATGAAGCTTCTTTTGGGGATGCTGATGGGGATGATGAGGGAGACAACATGGACATAGGGGGAGATGCAGCTATTCCTGCCTGGATGCTTACAAAAGACTGTTCCTACTCACATCTCCAATCAACTTTGTTCAAGCTAATTCATGACACCCAAGCATCCATTCGGGCATCTTCCAATGCTAGCACAAAGAAGCCACTCACAGCACATCTTGAGGCAATCTAACTACATAAAATTTAAGCTCTCCAACACAATCAGAGTGTGGATGCAATCAAGCAGGAAATTTCTGAAGTCAAGCAAAATGTTATAGAAAGGATGGATGTTAGACTCCTTGCAACCACCATTGACTGAAATTGCTCAAAATCTAAGGAAGGAGGCTGATCTAAATAGAAAAATTGAGGCCATGGACTCAAGACTATCTGTTGTAGAAAAGTCAATGGCTAAGATACTTAACAATCAAGAAGCTCAGACTGCACTTCTCCAACATTTGGTGGCTACTCAACTCCCTTCCACACAACTTGATGATAACAAAAAGGGAGAGAAAGGATCAAGTGAGGGGAAACAACAACTTAATATTCAAGTTAGCAAAGTAATTATGCCTATAATTGCTTTCACCAAGCCACCAATTACAGACAACATTGATCTGATTAATGAAACATCAGCCACATTGAAAGCAACTGAAAAGAAAGAGTTGAGCTCAATCAACTGGGAGAAAATTGATGATGACATTCAAAAGAGGTTTGGGCTAGCAAAAAAGCCAGAAAAATCAGCCATTCATCACTCTCAAGTCAGGCAAATCTCTATGAATGAAATGAGCATGAATAATCTGGAAAGAGGACAGTCATCCTGCATCAAATCTCCAAAGGCTAAGCTAATTTTGAAGCCAAGGGTGAACTATCCAAAATCTACACTAAAGAACCCCTTGGACACAGTGTATGAGACACCAAAGCCTGATGAAAAGAAGCTATTGGCCAGGTCTATAGCATTCTACAAGGATCCAGCTGATTCAGCATTGAAAAGAAGAATTGCTAAAGTTTTTAGGAATGGTAAGGAAATTTATGTGGTGGCTGGACACCCTCAATTTGCTGAAGCAAAGAGAGAAGAAAAGGCAAGATTGAAACAAGAAAAGAAGCAAGCTGCTGTAGATGCTAAAAAGGTTAAAACAAAAGGAGCAAGCTGCTATCTTGGCCAAGTTACAAGCTGTGAAACCCACATAACAAATTTATGCACAACCATCTGAAATTGTTGAATCTCTAGATCAAGAAATGCAAAATGAACCTCCACAGACAAAGAAGACAAGGTACAAGCAAAGAATCAAGAGAAAATTGGATTTCAGTGATGAGGAGATGGAAGGGTACTTTCCAAAAGAGTCTATTTCTACAACAACTCAAACATCCATGCCCTCTGTGGCACATGAAGAATTCAAGATAGATCCATCCAAGAATTTCCATGGTGAACCTATCATTCCAAAGGATGAGCCAATAGACTGGGATAGTCTACCAAAACCTGAACTCAATCTACCTCACTTCATGAAGCCAAAAAAGACAAAGACCAGAGCAGTCAAGAAAGTGAAGCCCTTAACACTCAGATCCAAGTCCCTAACCAAAGCTTAAACTAAATTCAACAAGGGAGATATCATGTACATCTGTGACATCAAGGAATTTTCAGATTTAAACCTCTATCTAGATGAACTGGAAGAGGTTAGAGGGATTGATGCTTATAGGAATCTACCTGAAAGGTTAGTATTCAAGTACAAGGGAGGAAAAGAGATATAGTGGCCACTTCACAGAATCCTTCAAGAAAGCCAATCTGTGCTGAAAAAGGTTTATTCATCCTTCAAGAAGAACTTTGGATTCAATGTGACAACTAGAAGACTTGTTCTAAAGAAGATTGAAGAACTGAGGAGTATTAGAGCCAAAGATGCACTCCCAAAGACTCTAACTATTCCTTACACAGGGAGTAGAGTGCATCTAAGGCCCTACTGGCTGATGGAATTCATGGATGATAAAGGAGTTAGAAGATTCTTCAGATTAGAAGACCAATTGAGCATCTCTAGCAATGAGACTCTTTTGGTAATGCAAGAAATGTTAAATCTCTCAGAATCTGATGAACTAGAATTCCACAGACAGCTCCAAAATCAGATAGAAGAAAACAACAGGAAGCTTGTATAGAGATCCAGATCTTCAAGGAAATAGAATAATCTGCTCAGGTAGATGAGCACCTTGAAAATAACTGTGAGCAAATATTTGTACATTTTGTTAATTGCAGCACTTTACAGTTTTATCTACCTTCATTTAAACTTGTATTTTTAGGGTGTTTTGTTATAATCAAGTCTCTCTTAATTTATGGCTACAATTCTAGTAGACATAAATTGGGGGAGACTGTTGGGAATATGTTGTGAACTTGATGATTTCATTAACAAAACACCTTAGTAGATTCAACTTCATGTATTTTGTAGCACTCGACGAATAAGCAAATATAGTCCCGACGGATGATGATTTGACATCCATCGAGTGAGTAGCTTATGTAATAATAAGTCATGTAGCACATTTCTGTAAACACCTTTGTATAGATTCTGTAGTAGCATATAAGTCATGTTGACTTTAATTAGATATGCAGAATATGTTGATTAATTGTACATAGATGATGTCTTGTAATTCTGCATAAATGAAATGAAGTCAAGTGCCAAATAGCTACCCGACGGATGATCAACAAAGCTACCTGACAGATGATCAACAAGGCAACCCGACGGATGATCATGTACCCAACGGATGATCATGTACCCGACGGATAATCAACTTAAACATCTGTTGACAGTGACAACACAGTCACATGCGTCAAGTGTATGCAAAAGGAATGTGGAAGCCTACTCAACTGGGTTTTTGAGAACAAAGAAGCATTTCCATTTCCATGCTATTATGAAGATATTCAAAGATGCTGGAATAGAGTAATGAAGTAGCATAGTATTAGACTTGATATGTTTTGTTTTATTATCTTGTCTTATTACTGTGTAATCTTGGTGATATATAAACCAAGAGTAACAATTAGAACAACAAGAAGACTAAGAAAATATTTTCTCTGAGAAATAATTGTAAGCTGAATCCTTTAGCATTTCTCTGTAAGTTTAGTTGTTCTTATTTGTAAGCAGTTGTGAGCTATCCAATCTTTACAGAGTTCTCTTGATATATATATATATGGTGGATACATTCTAATCCATCAGAAAGTTTTAAAGACTTGTGTTTTTATTATTTTATGCTTTGATTCATATTTAACTTGTTATTCCGCACTTTGCAAGTCAAAACACTGTCATATATATCTTAAGTTAGAACATTTTATAATTCAGAAAAAGTTTCAAGAATTCCATTCAACCCCCCTTCTATAATTCTTGTTGCATTGTTAGGGACTAATATAAATAATCAAAAAATTTATATTCTGCAGAATCTAAAAAACATCCCACACTAATTTCGCACGAATTGACTGGCAACACAACTTTACAATTCGAAATTTAACAATCAAGAAAAAGAACAACAGGTCGGAAACACAACAGGCCGGAAAACGGAATATTAACAAGCCGCAATCCAGCAACGAATCAACACCCCACACCCAACTGCTATACACACAAACATATGCGTATATATAGGTATATAATCAAACAGAACGAAGTCATGGCAACCGGAACAAACCGGATTCAGGCGGCGGCGGAACAGCGGGGTGGGGAGTTAGAAACAGAGTAAGAGAAAGAAGAGGGGGAGAGAGATTCCTAGCTAGAGACAGTAGAGAGAATGAGAAGGGATCGAGAGCAAGAAGAGAGACACAGGCTCGATATAATGCATTTTGGTGTGTTTTTTTTCTGCTGTCCCCAAATGACTGTACTACACGTGTATTGCACTTTGTATAAATTGGACACGTATCACATGAAAGTAGATAAACGTCTTGAATTCCAATTGCTAGCCCGCACTTCGCAATTTTAATTATTAAACGCGCAGGTAAATAACACTCGCAAAATTCCCGAACTAATTTTAAAATTCCCAAAATATTTAAAAGCTAATAAAATAAAAATTTTGAAATTTTTAAATCATTTTTGAATCGCGCTAACATACCCATAATTCACAATTAATGAACCGAGTTGCACTTAAGCCGAATTCAAAAAATCTCGAAAATAGCCTTAAAATGTTATAAGTATTCCGAAGTTAATAAAAACGTAAATTTCGTAATTTTAAAATAATTTCTAAAACAAAACTTATACCCGCTTTTATAAATTATTCGAATCGACGCGCGAGTGAAATTAATCCCAAAAATTCTCAAAATAATATTAAAATTCTCGGAATAATCCAAACCTAATAAAATATGAATTTCATAATTTTTGAAACATTTATGATTTTTAATATCGAATTTACAATAAAATACAATCAGAAGATCATTCAGGGCTAGAAAATTAATAAAATATTGATTTCTAAATTTTATGAAATCCTTAAAATAATTATTGGAATTATATAATCATAAGAACAATTTTAGAGACAATTCAAATATTTATGCAAATAAATTTGCATTAAAACCTCTTTTAAAAGTGAAAACAATTCAATCTAACTCAATAATTAATTACGCAAACAACCCTGTACACCATAAATCACACATATATAATAATAAAATAACACATAGCTGACAGAAGCTATACACATATTTTATTTGTTTAATAATTCCATAATTACATATTTAAATAATATGAAAAATACGCGAGTCGTTATATCCTTCCCCCTTAAAAAGATTTTATCCTCAGAATCTGATCTAACTAAACAAGTGAGGATATTTGTCAAGCATATCTGACTCTAACTCTCAAGTAGACCCTTCTATTTGGAAATTCTTCCAAAACACACTCACTATAGGAATAAACTTATTCCTGATGTCTCGCTTTTTGATCTAGGATCTAGATCGGGTCATACACACTGTTTTGATTTAAATAATAAAATATATATCTTTAACACAAAGACATAAAACACACTATGAGTATGCTGCAACTATGATAACAGCACCAGCTCATAGGTGACCTTACTTGCTTTTCTCAATACCTCACACGATCCGATATTCCTATGGCTTAGCTTACTTTTATGCTCAAATCTTACTATTTCTTTCCAAGGCAAAACCTTCGGCCATACTAATGCTTCAACTTTTATCTCTATAGCCTTCAGATACAAATATGCATTCGCTCTTCGTATACCATGAGTTGATTTTAACCTTTTCCAAATAAATACTCCATATTCATAATCTACTGAACTAATCCAGGGCCTAACAATTCCCTTATCTTTTGAATCAGTTTAGACTGAAAATGAACTTCATACAGTGGCTTTTTATCGCCTTTGGTTGTTCAAACTTCGACTTCCACTCTTTTCGATTCTTTTGCTAACTCCTCAGGGATCTTATTTACATATCTTTTACTACACTGGCTTTGCTTGAGTGGTCGTTAATAGGATAACCATAATCTTTGGTAATCTCAACCAAAATTCATACCTTGAAATCTTAACATACAATTGTCCCCTTTTTAACCTTCGTAGGGAAATCCTTGGGCGTTCGATATGGATTCTCTAAATTTTAAATAACTGAGGATGTTATTAATAAATACAGTTACACTTATACAAGTACTTCTTATACACTCTGTTTATTAAACCTTTAAACGCGACTGGTGAATTTGTTAATCCAAATAATGTCACCAGAACTCGTAATGTCCATATCTCATTCTAAACACAGTCTTTAGTATGACCCCAGGCTTACCTTTAGCTGGTAGTAGCCTGATCTTAGGTCGTCCTTCAAGAACCACACATTCTTTTAATTGAATCGTATAAATAATCAATTCTATATAGGGGTTACTTATTCCTATTCGTCAACTTTTCAAACTTCTGATAATCAGTACATAACTGCATACATCCATCCTTTTCCTCTTTTCTATAAATCCCATTAGTGCGCAACACCAAATACACCTTTTCTCATCATTCCTTCATCCCACAATCCTGAAGTTTCCTTAACTAACTACTTAATTCCTACAGGCCATATGAGACTGGGCTTTTGATACCAGCCTGACTCTGTACAGTAACCAATGAGAGATTCAATCTCATGCTCCGAGGTAATCCTGGTAAGTCATCGGGTAAAACCTTTGGGATTTCACTTACTATTTGGACTTCTTCCAACTTAGGTGCTTTCTTCTTGATATCCACGACAAACGCTAGCTATGCCTTATATTCTTGCTCATGCCCCGAGATACTCATCCTAACATCAACTTCCATAAATATTATAATTTGCTTATTCTGGCAATCAATCATTGCCCTATGACACACACCCAATCCATTCCTAAGATTATATCAATCTCTTTTAACTTGAAAGGTAATAGGTCAGTCATAAAAATTTTCTAAGATTTTTATAGGGTATTTAGGACATGACTGATTTACTGGAACCTTACTTCGAAGGGTTCATCTAAATATTCCAACATTAACTCCATTCTATTCACATATATTTAACTTAGACACTCCATTACCACTAAATACTTTAACAGTTATGAAATTAAGAAAGGATGTACCTGGTTCCTTATCAGGGTCTTGAGCATCTGACCTTTTAATCATATTATAAGTATTAGTCTTGTGTATACTGGATGTTAGACCTTTTAATGCACTACCTCCCATGCTATCTCGAGAAACACTTCTACAGTTCTTAGCAATATGCCCCACCTTGCCACAATTATAACATGTGACTCCTGGATTTTCCACTTTACATTCCAACACATAGTGTCCTTTTTATCCACACCTGAAACATCCAATATTTGCTTTACACACTCCACTGTGCCTCTTGCCACATTGCCTACACTCCGATATAGGCGACATGACCGACTTGACTTGGCTAGAGCTGATTGAGGTGTTATTAGGCATGTTTAAAGAAAAACTTTGTCCTCTAAGTTCTTTATTCTTATTCCTATCAACCTTTTTCTGAGACTTCTGGCTAGATCCTTCTTGACCTGATGCTCCTTCCACATTATCTATCTTTCGCTTCATATCTTCTTTTTCTCTAGCGGCTAACTTCTGATCAAATTCAATTACTAAGGCGGCTTAAACTATGGAAGGATACATCTTGAGTTGCAATGTCACAACTCCACTATGAATCCCAGGCTTCAATCCTTGTTGAAACCTTCTTTCCTTCTGAGCTTCAGAGCGCACATGGTCTGGTACAAACCTAGCCAACTCTGTGAACTTAGCCTCATACTCAGCTACACTTCTATCGACTTGCTTCAATTCTAGGGACTCAATCTCCATTTGATTCCTCACACAGTTAGTAAAATACTTTTCCAAATATAACTCAGTAAACCTAGCCCGTGGAACAAGGCCTTCTCCTTCTAACGTTCTACTTGACTCCCACCAATAATTCGATTCATTTTTCAAAAAATAACTTGCATATTTAGTCTTAAGATTATCGCTTACTTGGATAAGGTTGAAAGCTTTCTCTATCTCTTTTAACCATGCTCAAACAGCTACTGGATTAGGTTCACCCTTAAATTCGAGAGGGTTAACATTCTGAAAATATTTGAAATTAACACTTTGGTTCACTCCCTGTTGTTGCTGCTGCAACAGTAGTTGCTGTTGCAACAGTAGTTGCTGCTGTTGAACCTGTTGGATTAGCTGCAACTGTTGTTGTTGCTGCTGGCGCAACAAGTCTAGAATTTCATTTATAACTAGACCCTCCGCAAAATTACTACTATTTTCTTTAGACTAGGTAGCTTTCTTGGGTGGCATCTTCTTGAAATATATAGATGAGTTTATTCAAAACATAACAAGAATGTCTGACAGAAAATATCACCGTCTAAACGGTGTACCTGTATTAGGAAAATGCTGCCCAATCAAAATACCCATGTTCTTAATATCAGGGTCCATTTATAATAGAGATCTAGATTAACAGCACTAGCAACAATAGCAACGATGATAGTAGCAGAATCAACAACAGTACAGGAAAACTAAATTATAAAGAAACTAATCACCGTAGCATGGCTCCTCAATACAACATCAACTGACTAACTTCCCGGGACTACTCAATTACCACATCAACACTAATATGATATAATAAGAGACTTGGATGGTTATATCAGCCACCAATTACATAGAAAAAACTGGTAAATCAAGATAACTTAAGGAAAACTGGACTTTTCTAGGCACCATAGTCCAGATTTCAACCAACCATCCCTCTAAGGGTGATTTCTTATCACTTACAAGTGATCCAGCAACCACTGAATTGCTTTTCCCGAGGCTATAACTCCCTCATCAGATCCTGAACCCTCGCTGCTACCCTTATTCTTAAATAACATCCTGATATAGGACTTTCATTCTTCCTGACAGTCAACTTTTATTTGCTTTCAATAACGAGGACCATCTAATCGCAGAAATTCATTATCATAGAATATGAAATTTCAAACTCAAGGGTATCGAATAAGAAGAAACAGTGAAGAAAATGTAGGTATGACTGAGAGCAACCATACAAGTACATAAGATGGCCAGTCTTAGTACCGCATAGTTCACAACACATAATTCGGTGGCGTCCCACCAGACCCTTTTGTCACACAGATAAATAGTCAACTCATATGCATTGTTTTCCCCAATCATCCGATATAATCACCGAGGAAAGAAATAATGTTTAGATAGAAAATTCACAAATAGGGAGGGAAAAAATCTGATTTATAATGGAATCAACAGAATCCTAAGTTGCTTACTTCAAATTTGACTCCCTTACGGATAAATAAGCAACTTATTAGGAAACAGACAATCATTCTGGGAACAAAATATGTTTCAAGAAAGAAGTATAAGGGTTCAAGATATAAGCCACAATACTGGTTCACATTCACTATGAGACTTGGCTGTCATAGTAGCCACAGACTACTATCATTCCATCTGAACTCACCGAAAAAGCACACTTGGTCCAACAACATTCCTTAACATAGAAAATGTGATATTTAAGAATAACGTTAGTGTCCCTTCAACTGACACATCAAGGTCCGCTCAGAAGCTGAATTCTCTCAATCAGACTCGTTTTCTCGAGAGGAACACTAAAAATCTCTATCGGATATTACCAATAATACATATACGAAGGATACATACTAAAAGCTAGGGCAGTTCCATCCAATCCTCAACAGGCTTCAGGGTTTTGCCTTAGAAACCCTCGACTAAACTCTTAGACTCTCTCCTCTGATTGAGTTGCCGACTCTCAACTTTATATATACCTTTCTACACTCTTTTGGGTCTACTCCTAACCTAAATCAGGGACTTAAACCTGTAGCTCTGATACCAACTGTGACGGCCTCAACCCCGGGGTCAGGAGTTGACGTCATCAGCAACAATAATAACAATCATAATACAATACAAGTCATTAATAATACATACCCACAACCCTATTACCAAGACCTTTTCCATGTTTAAGTATGACTTAGGTTACAATCAACACAAAACCAACTTACTACAAACAATCCTGACAGTACTATCTTAATACACCAACTTAATAGACCATATTTGGTCTTACACAACTACCTCAGAGGAGCCTGACACGGAAGGAACTGGAACTCTGCCCTGACTACCACGGAAGAATCTCATAGGCATCTGCAATATATATATATATATAATATTTTGCAAGGGTGAGCAATCAATTGCTCAACAGTACCACTATATAAATAACAAGTAAGGTAATTTATGATAAAATAGTGGTAGGAACAGAAATCATAGCTCGTTTATAAAAATATGGTAAACATTCATAAACTGGATATTCAAAACTAGCATGCTCTGAAAAATAACAATATCAGTCATGTGCTGTGTATAAATACCAGAGTTAAATCTTAGAATGTGATCTCAATTTCCATCATCTGTTTCAAACAAGTTAAACAGTTTCAAAATTGAATCAATCAAATCTATTGGACGTTCAACGGGTGAAGATAGCTGATCAGTCTATCATCACCGGACAGTGACTAACGGCCGTTCAGAAAAGAAAGATTGTGTTTCGGAACTTGGGAAAAGACTAGATTGGTCTTATCCCCACGCTGGACTAATCGGTTAAACAGAGCGCCTAACCGAGTTAGCCCCTTACGCCTACTTAATTCCAAAATATCAACTGAGTTTCCTTTTTACCTCTTTCCATATTCCACGACATAGGTGGATCAAAATATTCCACAACATAGGTGGATTAAAACTATCTCTTTATCCAGTTTCCAAAATCAATATTACCTATCTCTTTTTAAAACCATTCTGTCATAGCACAACATTCAAAACTTCTTTTCATTTGAATCACGTTTAGAGATAGGTACTTTCAGAAGTTACTTTTCCCCAAAACATATTTTAAACAACATTTCCAAATACAGGGGATACATAACTTAAAATGTTCAGTTCGATTACGAGAATAAAACAACAACTATTCATACGTATTGATCCATAAAAGTATGGTCAGGGGTACTTACCTTGTAGAGCTTTAGAACTATCTCTGATTAATCTTGAGTTGCTTTGAACATTCGGCTTAATCGTCTAACTATTAGACTATCCTGGATCCGACTTTAACACTCAGGCCCTTCGCTTGGAACCTCGCTGAGCTTGACGACCGATCACTAGGCTATCTTTGGTCCGACGTCAACTTTTGGGTCCTCCGACTAGAACCTAGAGAGTTGAACTACCCTATGTTAGACAACCAGTTATGCTTGACATATCCTCGCTAACACTTCTACCCAACCGATAACAATTTCCTGACTCCTAAGTATAAGTATTATTATAATACACGAAACAGCCAGGGTCAACGTATTCAAAACTCGATTTGGAATTAAATTCCAGAAATCACATATACTTGTCACTTTAGAAAACAGGGTTGTCAGCTACAATTTATAAAATATATTCTTACAACACGTAGGTACATTTCGTAAAATAGGGTTATTAACCATTTACCATAATATGCAAGTAGGCCCGCACAACATTATTTATAGGTGTATAACTATAAACACTCAACTGATATCTCCGATATTTTACAGGATACACTTTCAAAATTTGGGCAGTGTCTTCTTTGTTTATCGGACTACCCGTCGAACAAAAATTGACGTCTCAATCAACAACCAATCCAACAATCAATCCAATAATTACAATTCATCAATCAAATTATGTGCTCGACTTTGATATAAAATAAGTAATTTTCGTTTCAAAAATAATTTTATAAATTAAATTATTTATTTTAAAATATTAGTACTCAGAACCGCGTTATTACAGTCCACCATCCGCTCATCGAAATTCATCGCGGACGGTGGTAAAATCCATTGGTACCCGATAAATTCGGGTTTCTATTACAAATTCCACCGATGATCAAGAATTTTTCCGATTGTAAATTAAGTTATTTCATTGAAATAATCAAACAATTTATATTCTGCAGAATCTAAAAAAATCCCACAATAATTTCGCACAAATTGACTAGCAACACAACTTTACAATCGGAAATTTAACAATCAAGAAAAACAACATGTCAGAAACAGAAAAGGCCGAAAAACGGCATATTAACAAGTCGCAGTCCAACAACGAATCAACACCCCACACCCAACTACAATACACACAAATATATGCGTATATATAGGTATATAGTCAAACAGAACGAAGTCAAGGCAACCGGAACAAACCGCATTCAGGTGGCGGCGGAACAACGGGGCGGGGAGTTAGAAACGGAGTAAGAGAAAGAAGAGGGGGAGAGAGATTCCCAACGAGAGACAGTAGAGAGAATGAGAAGGGATCAAGAGAAAGAATAGAGACACAGGCTCGATATAATGCATTTTGGTGTGTTTTTTTTTCTGTTGTCCCCTAAACTGTACTACACGTGTACTGTAGTTTGTATAAATTGGACACGTATCACATGAAAGTAGATAAACGTCCTGAATTCCAATTGCTAGCCCACACTTCGCAATTTTAACAATTAAATGCGTAGTTAAATAACACCAGAATTTTCCCGAACTAATTTTAAAATTCCCAAAATATTTAAAAGCTAATAAAATAAAATTTTGAAATTTTTAAATCATTTTTGAATCGCGCTAACATACCCACAATTCACAATTAATGAACCGAGTTACACTTAAAACAAATTCAGAAAATCTCAAAAATAGCCTTAAAATGTTATAAGTATCCCAAAGTTAATGAAAACGTAAATTTTGTAATTTAAAATAATTTCTGAAACGCAACTTATACCCGCTTTTATCAATTAATTGAATCGACGCACGTGTGAAATTAATCCCAAAAATTTCCAAAATAATATTAAAATTCTCGGAATAATCCTAACCTAATAAAATATAAATTTTGTAAATTTTGAAATATTTCTGATTTTTTATATCGAATTTACAATAAAATACAATCAAAAGATCATTCAGGGCTAGAAAATTAATAATATATTGAATTCTTAATTTTATAAAATCCTAAAAAGAATTATTGGAATTATAGAATCATAAGAACAATTTTAGAGAAAATTTAAATATTTATGCAAATAAATTTGCATTAAATCCACTTTTAAAAGTGAAAACAATTTAGTCCAACTCAATAATTAATTACGCAAACAACCCTGTACACCAAAAATGATACATAGATAATAATAAAATAACAGATAGCTGACATAAGCTATATACATATTTTATTTGTTTAATAATTCCATAATTACATATTTAAATAATATGAAAAATACACGAGTCGTTATAATCCTAACTTCAGTTGAAGCAATACTCAAAATGCGGTTCAGCAGCCTTATCAGTAGTATGCAGCAAAGTAATACAACCCTCCTGGTTTTCAGCAACCGCAATATGCACCAAGACAACAACTCCAGCTGCAACAGTCTAATGAAAAATCTGAATTGGAAGAGTTGAGGCTCATGTGCAAAAGCCAAGTGGTTGCTATCAAGACCTTGGAGAATCAAATTGGGAAAATTGCCAACGCTTTGCTAAATCATCAACCTGGTACACTTCCTAGTGACACTGAAGTGCCAGGAAAGAGGGAAGCTAAGGAGCAGGTTAAGACAATTACATTGAGGTCTGGGAAGGTTGCAAATCCTGAAAAATCTCAAGTTTCGGGAGATGAAGCTGTGACTGAGAAAGAAGTGCAGAAGGAAGCAAAAATGGAACCAAGGAAGACTATTGTGGAACACACTCCTCCTGAGGGTAATACAGGGGAGAAACAGATCTATCCTCCACCTCATTTTCCTAAGAGGCTGCAGAAGAAAAAGCTGGATAAGCAGTTTGAGAAGTTTTTGGAGGTGTTCAAGAAACTTCATATCAATATACCTTTCGCTGAAGCTCTTGAACAGATGCCTAGTTATGCAAAGTTTATGAAAGGTATTCTCTCTCAGAAAGTGAAGCTTGATGGCTTAGAGACAGTTGCTCTTACGGAGGAATGCAGTGCTGTGCTGCAACAGAAGTTGCATCCGGAGCTTAAAGATCCTGAAAGCTTCACTATTCCTTGTACCATTAGAAAAGTGTCATTTGACAAATGCTTATGTGACTTGGGAGCTAGCATCAATCCGATGCCCTTGTCAATCTTCAAGAAGTTGGACTTACCTGATCCAAAGCCTACTTATATGACCTTGCAGTTGACCGATCATTCTATTACATATCCATGAGGCATTGTGGATGATGTCTTGGTCAAGGTGGATAAACTCATCTTTCCTGCTGATTTTATAATTCTTGATTTCGAGGAGGATAAGAAGATTCCCATAATCTTGGGAAGACCATTCTTGGCTACTGGCCGAACCTTGATTGATGTGTAGAAGGGTGACCTTACTATGGATCAGGATGTGACGTTCAATATTTTTAATGCCATGAAATTCCCGACTGAAAACGAGGAGTGCTTAAAAGTGGAGTTGGTCAATTCTGTGGTTACTTCAGAACTTGATCAAATGCTCAGGTCTGATGCCTTAGAGAAGGCCTTGTTGGAGAATTCAGATTGTGAAGATGATGAAGGTGAGGAACAGTTGCAGTATTTGAAATCTTCTCCTTGGAAGTGAATGCTAGATATGCCTTTTGAATCTCTTGGATTTGAGGAGTTGAATAAATCTCCAAAGCGCCTCAACCCATCTATTGAGGAAGCTCTTACAATTGAGCTTAAACCATTACATGAACACTTAATGTATGCTTTTCTAGGTAATGCATCTACTTTGCCTGTTATTATTGCATCTCAGCTTTCAAGTAGTGATGAGGAAAAGCTTTTAAGAATTCTGAGAGAGTTCAAGTCAGTAATTGGATGGACTATAGCAGATATCAAGGAAATCAGCCCTTCTTATTGTATGCATAAAATTCTGCTTGAGGAAGGTAGCAAGCCTACTGTTGAGCAACATAGAAGGCTTAATCCGATTATGAAAGAAGTTGTGAAGAAAGAAATCCTCAAATGGCTAGATGCAGGAATCATCTATCCTATTTTTGACAGTTCTTGGGTGAATCCAGTTCAGTGTGTGCCGAAGAAAGGAGGTATCACCGTTATTTCTAATGAAAAGAATGAGCTTATTCCTACTCGAACAGTCACAGGGTGGAGAGTTTACATGGATTACAGGAAGCTGAACAAGGCCACAAGGAATGATCACTTCCCTCTTCTGTTTATTGATCAGATGCTTGACAGATTGGCTGGGCATGAGTACTACTATCTTCTGGATGGCTATTCGGGTTATAATCAGATTTGCATTACTCCAGAAAATCAGGAAAAGACTACTTTCACTTGTCCGTTTGGTACTTTTGCTTCAGAAGAGTTTCTTTTGGGTTGTGTGGTGCACCTGCCACATTTCAGAGATGCATGATGGCTATCTTCTCTGACATGATTGGTCAGAATGTGGAGGTGTTCATGGACGATTTCTCTGTATTTGGTGATTCTTTTGACGAATGCTTGCAAAATCTTGGCGCCATCCTCAAAAGGCGTGTTGAGACCAATCTGGTTCTCAACTGGGAAAAATGTCATTTTATGGTGTGACAAGGCATTATTCTTGGGCACAAGGTCTCTAGTAAAGGTCTTGAGGTGGACAAAGCCAAGGTGGGGGTTATCGAAAACCTTCCTCCACCAATTTCTGTTAAGGGAGTTCGTAGTTTTCTTGGTCATGCGGGGTTTCTATCAATAATTCATCAAGGACTTCTCAAAAATATCTAAACCCTTGTGAAATATTTTAGAGAAAGATGTCCCTTTCAAGTTTGATGTCGAGTGCCTTGCTGCTTTTAAGATCTTAAAGAAGAATTTAATCATGGCATCGGTCATAACTGTACCTAATTGGGATGAACCTTTTGAGATGATGTGCGATGCAAGTGACTATGCAGTTGGAGCAGTTCTTGGGAAGAGAAAGAACAACATATTTCATGTGGTCTACTATGCTAGTAAGACCCTCAATGGTGCTCAACTGAACTATACTACTACTGAGAAAGAACTCTTAGCCACTGTCTACGGTTTTGAGAAGTTTCAATCTTATTTGCTTGGGACGAAGGTGACAGTTTTCACTGATCAGGCTGTTATTCGATATCTCATCTCGAAGAAATACTCGAAGTATAGGCTGATTCGATGGGTTCTTTTACTTCAGGAATTTGAGTTGGAGATCAAGGACAGAAATGGTACTGAAAATCAAGTCGTTAATCATCTCTCTCGTTTAGAAGATCCAAGTGTAACTTCACAGGATAAGACTTTAATAAATGAGTCTTTTCCCGATGAGTAGTTATTTGGGGTACAAAAGGAAGAATCGTGGTTCACAGACATTGTGAACTACCTTGTGAGCAATATTACGCCTCCAGACTTGTCTTCTGCTCAAAGGAAGAAGTTTCTTCATGAGGTAAAATGTTACATGTGGGATGAGTCATTTTTTTTAGGCAAGGAGCTGACCAAATCATCAGAAGATGTATTCTGCATAGCAAAACAGGGGGATCTTGCGAGATTGCCATTCGACTGCTTATGGAGGTCACTATGGTGGAGAAAATACAGTAGCTCGTATCCTTCAAGCAGGTTTCTTTTGGCCGACTTTGTTCAAGGATGCGCATCAATTTGTTTTAAAGTGTGATCGCTGCCAACATGTGGGTAATATGTCTAAGAGGGATGAGATGCCTCTTAATGTGCTTCTCGAGGTTGAAGTCTTCGATGTTTGGGGAATTGACTTCATGGAGTCATTTGTCTCATCTTGCAATAATCATTATATCTTGTTGGCGGTTGATTATGTTTCGAAATGGGTTGAAGTCAAGGCTTTGCCGATAAATGATGCGAATGTAGTGCTAAATTTTCTTCATAAGCAGATATTCACAAGATTTGGGACTTCAAGAGTCATAATTAGTGATGAGGAATCGCATTTCTGCAATCGCAATTTAACTGCTATGATGCAGAGATATAATGTGAATCATCGCATTGCTACAGCCTAACATCCTCAGACTAATGGTCAAGCTGAGGTATCTAACAGAGAGATCAATCATATTCTAGAGAAATTTGTGTGTCCATCAAGGAATGATTGGTCTTTGAAGCTGGATGAAGCTGTGTGGCGTATAGAATAGCATACAAGACTCCCCTTGGCATGTCACCGTTTCAGTTGGTTTATGGTAAGGGATGTCATTTTCCTGTGAAGCTCGAACATAAAGCGTATTGGGCTTTGAAGAAGTTAAACCTTGATTTGGATGCAGCTGGTAAGAAGATAATGCTTCAATTGAATGAACTTGATGAGTTTCGGCTTCAAGCGTATGAGAATAACAAAATGTATAAGGAGAAAGTCAAGAGGTGGCACGATAGGGGTCTAGTGCTCAAATCATTTGTGCCTGGATAACAAGTTTTTTTGTTCAACTCTCATCTCCTTCTTTTTCCTAAAAAATTGAAGTCGAGGTGGTCAGGGCCGTTTGTTATCAAAACTGTGTTTCCACATGGAGCGCTGGAGATTTTCTACAATGATCTAGACCAATCATTCAAGGTGAATGGACAGAGGTTGAAGCATTACTATGGGAATATGACAAACCGTGAGGTGGTTAGTGCCGTTTTATTGTCCACTTAATCTCGGGATTCTACGTCAAGCTAACGACGTAAAACAAACGCTTCTTGAGAAGCAACCCAAGTTTGTTGTACATTAGTAGGTAGAGGAAGAAGAAAGTAAGGAGAAAAACACAAAAAAAATCAGAAAAACAAAAAAATCTAGTGTCAACTACAGTAGCACGGAGCGCCCGCGCTGAGAAGCGGGGCAGCCACGCTGATTTTCCAGTAGGTGCGCTCGCCCGCGCTAGTATATGGGGCGACCGCGCTGGTTTTCCAGTAACACGGCGCGCCTGCGCTGCCAGGTAGGGCGGCCGCGCTGCACCCCTGTAGTAAAAAAAAGACAGCAAAATAAATAGAAAATTGGGACTTTGAATACAAAATCAATTCCTACCCGAATTTCCCTCCTCCACTTCCTATAATTTCTGTTCCAAATCAATTTCAATCAACCCCATTACTCCCATTATTCCCATAATCAATTCCCACTTCTTTTCCACAACTAATTCTCTCCTAATCTCCTATATATACACACACACACTTATACACAAACTTCTCCATCACTTCTAAAATTCTCAAACACACAAATCTCTCTAATACACTTTTATTCTCTCAAACTTATTCACTTTCAATGGCACCCAAAAGACAACGAACCCAAGTTAGCAGGAACACCACTAATTCTTCAAGTGTGGGTGGTGTGAGGCCTAGGTTTTCAACTCCAGAGGCCGAGGCGGAGTATACGAGGCTGCTTTCAAAGCCCATAGCCAAAGAGTGAGGTTTTCTGCCATCGGGGAGGGATGGTAAGTTCTTGGAGATGATTGTGGAGATGGGTTGGATTGCTTTTTGTGAGGCACCCACTGCGGTACCTATGAGTGTGGTTCGCGAGTTTTGCGTGAATGCAAAGGCGGATAAGAACGGTTTTACCGTGGTGAGGGGGTTGAATGTGGATTATAATGTAGAGGCCATTCCTCGGGTGAATAGTCAGCCCGAGAGACAGCCGGAGCAGGATGATTGGACTGCGAAGATCGGCGAGGATTTTAACTTGGATTTGATCGTGGCTACTTTGTGCGTGCCAGAGACTCATTGGAAGTTCAAGAAGGGCATGAACGAGTATGCTACTTTCCCGGCTTCGTGCATGAACAGGTATGCCCGTGCATGGAACTCGTTTATTTATGCTAATATTATACCGTCATCTCATATGCATGATATTACGGTGGACCGGGAAAATCTGTTATGGGGTATTCTACAGGGTGATTATGTGGACTTGGGGTCCCTTATATTTTAGGGGATTTTGAGGTTCTTGCGAGGGAGCACTACGAGGGCTATTCCCTATGCGTCCATTGTGACGAAGCTATGTGTAACGGTTGGAGTTCATTGGTCCTCACACGAGCAGCTGCAGCTTCCGAGTGCCCCAATTGATAGTTCGACGATTACTGTTATGCAGGAGTGAGGTGGAGGTAATCCTAATCCGAAGGGGCTTCGTTATTCTTATGACCATTTTCCGGGTGGCCATCTAGCGGATCAGATGTATGCTGGTGGTACGACCCAGGCGAGCAGAGCAGCATGGAGAGCTCAGTTGTGAGAAGAGGCTTGTCACTCGCGGTCATAGCAGCAGGTGCAGCAGGAGGAAGTACAGGAAGTGCTCGTTTGAGTTCAGCGCAGTACATGCACTTGATGAGGAGGATGGATGCGATGCATGACATCCATAGTCGGTTTGCACATGACCTTACCCAGGCGTTGGGGACTGCATTCCGCTACGCCATAAGTGGGCTATTGTAATGCGTAAATGGTGTTACAATAGGCCCTAAAAGCGTTACAATAGGTCTATTGTAACACCAGGGGGCGTTACGTATACGAGCATTACAATAGACACCCTAATGTTACACTGCACTGATCTATTATAACAGAGAGGAAAATGTTACAATAGGCACCTACTATAACACCAACAGGCCCAAATGTAATGCAAAATGAGTGATACAATAGCTTGATCAAGATTGCATAAGTGGGACCACCTATCGGTCCCATATATTTTATTGTAACAGTCTGTTCTATCAATTGTAATGCCAATCTTTTTAATTAAGTAATAGTAGCATTTGTAATCTAACACTAAATTAAAACATACATTACACTATAATAGGCATATTTAACATTTAAAAAGAATTGAAAACAATAAAG
Organism: Apium graveolens; assembly: GCF_009905375.1. Taxonomy (NCBI): domain Eukaryota; kingdom Viridiplantae; phylum Streptophyta; class Magnoliopsida; order Apiales; family Apiaceae; genus Apium; species Apium graveolens. The sequence goes on from NC_133657.1 coordinate 119,566,245, forward strand.
CTTTTATCATAAGTGTAATAAAAGAAATTATATAATTAACTCTAAGTGTGGCAATTAGTTCATTCCCCTCAGCCTTCCTACTGTATGTACACCCCGATAACTGCATCCAATTACCGTAATATGCTCCGTTATTGCAAGGAGAGGTCACAAAAGTTGTACTTGGGTTATGGCTCGATTCAAGATAATCAACCATACTATAATTAGCTTTGTACCACCCACCATCCTCTAGAAAATCCAATGTCATCTTTGAGATTACTGACCTCGTATCCACTGAACCAATCATGATTTCATTCATTAGAAGCATTTTCTCTCAGTGAGACCTTGTAGCAAATCTACTTCCTGAATTAAAGTACTTGTATCGACTGAAACCTGTCATGATTAGAATGAAACTGTACTCATGCATCACCAGTAGGCAAATGACCAGTTGGTAGTTGCAACGGGAAAGATTTTCATTTTTCCCAACTATTAATGCTTCATATACATATCTGACAAGTACAATGGATATATTAGTAAATAGCTTAGGCTGTGTGTAGGAAGGAACATATACACACAAAGTTAAGACAAGGTTGCTTCTGTTTTAAATTAATGCTAACACACACTCACACCCTTATGAATAAATGCAGAAATCTATAACTTACATGAGCATCAGCTCCTGAGGAAATCAGGATATTCAGATTGGTGGGGAAAGCTAAACATGTCACTCGCTTCCGATGGCATTTTAGTACAGATTTTACCTACGCAAGTCAACACAGTACTATTAAAATCAATTTTGATAAGACAAATTACAAATATTACCTCATCAGTCTCAACATTGTATATACATTAACTAAATCGTTCATTACGGCTTCTACTCATCTTACAAACAATATATGATAATCAACACATTAATAGTCTATCTAAACATATCTAAACAGAGTAATTACTGCGTATCTAAACATACCCTGCAGCCTAGTAGACACTGCGTATAAGTCATTCTTGGATAGGTCCATGCATGGCGAAGCTTCCTCGAGGTGAACTCCTGTAATGTCAATGGCCATAAGAAGGCCACTAGTTGATTGCAATATCTGTGGAATAACTTTTGCAGTATCCTGTAAAATCCCAATGATTATGTCAGGTCCCCCATATATATTAAGTTAAAGAGTATTTGAAGTAAAAGGAAAGAAAACATACTTAATTATAAATCTTTAATACCTTTTTCACTTGGATTTTGTTCATCAGAATCCCACATCCATAGCTTTTGAACACCCCCTGATCCAAGTACCAAAAGACCATTCCAGAATTTGTATATAAAATCCGAGAAACCTGGTTTTAGAAGTTTCAGAAATGAAAGTCTTATGACAGATGTATCATGAAACAAATGTTAGAATATATATTAGTGAACCTTGTTTTCGGTGTCTAAAGCATAAAGGGTAAGCAACAGCCATCGAATAGGCTGTTATAACTTATAAATCAACATTCTGATGGTTAGACCCTTAAACTTTGACCATGTATAGATTGTAGATGCTCAATCAAATTATCCAAAAGTTCATGTTACGCAGCTAACCAAATCAACGAATCAGGATCAACAAACCAAATAAAGAGAACATATCTAAATTCATCCATTAGCGCTACTTTTATAAGAAACTGATCAGCATTACCTTACGGAAACTTAAATATATCAGCTAAATTCACATTCATCTCATTATATACATGTACAGACTGAGAACATCCATAAAATAATTGAAAAATCTATTTTATTTAAAGAATTAAAGTTAGTTAATCAGCTCTATGGCGAGTGTACTGCTACATTATATACATAATGCATATATGTGTAGTGTACAACTGTACATAGTCTTATCAGCTAGCTTTCTATTCAACTCATATACATAAATTAAAATGTCACTTTTCTGGCTAATTAAATGCCTACATTCAAATCCAACTCATATAGATACCAGCTAATTTCATTTTCATCTCATTCGTAAACATATCAGCTAATTTCATATTCAATTCATATACATATCAGCTAAATTCACATTCATCTCATGTAGACATATATTACACAAATATATACAGAACACGAGACAATCAACAATCATAAACGACAGAGAAATCTACCTTTAAATAAATTAACAGTAATTCACTCTCTAGCGAGTCCTCTGGTACGTGTATATATGTGTATGCATAATCTCTCTCTATCTCGCTCTCTCTCCTTCTTTCCCTCGCTCTCCCTCTCCCTCTCTCTCTCTCTCCTTCGCTCCACTCTCTCTCTCTCTCTCCCTCGCTCTCCCTCTCCCTCTCTCTCTCCCTCTCTCTCTCTCTTGCCAGCAAACAATATAGAAGATAGAAGAGAGAAAGAGTACCTGAGAAGCAATTTTTTTGTCGAATTGATGTTGGAATGGGGTGCCTCTTTCAACTTAGTCACTCTCTATTATAAATTCAAAGGTCTGAAGAAGTCCTACACACATAAATAAAGAACGATTAGTTGAAGTTCAAGTAAATATAAACCCTAATTAAATTCAAAAATGAAGAAATCCATATTATGAACTCAAATTCAAAGCCCTAATTTCAAAAACCAGCCCCATCCCATGAATTAATTGAGATCTTAAACATACAACGAGGTTGTAGAGACAATGCGATGAGATTGCAGAGAGGCGTCGTGCAGTGGTTAGTGAGGTTTAAGAGAGAGTTGTGGGAGCAAGAAAGAATGTTGGGGAGAAAGAGTCTTGAGGTTTAAGTTTGGTTTAACTCAATCATTCATTTGGGTGGGAAAAATGTCGCCCAATATTTACCTGGTAAAATGTTTATCATTTTTTAATTGTTTTCATTTTACTTTTTAATTTTAATTATTAAAATATTATTTATTAAATAAAAATATACAAGTAATTTCAGATAAATAGGAAAAAAAATCTTTGAATTTATGTATAAAAAATTCTAGATTTAAATCATATTATTTGTTAAATTGATCATTCACTAGTAAATTAGAATATAATTTAATACTAATTTATGATAATATTTTTATTTTAATATTTCCAAAAATTAAAAAAAAGTATCTACTGTAACACCAGTTGTTGGTGTTACATGCTGTGCAACACCGGAAATTCTCCGCAATACTAGCTTTATAGCTATTGTAACATTACAAGAGAGGTGTTATAATAGGCCAAAAATCTCTTAGCTAACGTAACACTTGTACTACAGTAGCCCATTTATGACGTAGTGTTTAGAGCTACATGAGTTGATATCTAGTGGCCAGTATTCGGTTAGGACTCTGTGTACCCACCTCCAGACACTCTTGACACACCACCCCATAAAGGCGATGACCCTGATTCTGAGTAGGTATGCCTGATTCCTTACTATTACCTTCACTGAGGACAGTGAATATTTTTAAGTTTGGGATTAGTAGTTAAGGAATATATGTTATGTGTGAGTCTTATATCGTTGCACATTCATGATAGTTTAGTTCATATAGTTGCATATGTTCCATGTAGTATTTTTTTTATTTTGCATGATAGTATGTTGCATATAGTTAATGTATTTGCATTATAACATGATCTCTTAGTTTACTTTTCTAACAGATTTTGTGATATTGATGCTAGTGTGGTGATATCGTATTTAGGAATGTTAAGTCTTATCGAGTTGATTTGCATGCTAGAAGCAATAAATTTTCACTAAGTCTTATAGGTTGCTTGAGTGCTGAATCATGATCATGGTTTGTTTGTTTGTCAAGGTTTAATCACTTGTTTATATTTAGAATTTAGGATATTCTCTTAATGATAAAATAACATGGATATTTAAAAATTGGAAAAAATTGGATTTCATTGCTAGTTGTTGTGGCTAGATGTCAAATGGCTAGTAGCCGAGTCATTTTATATGAGTAGTCTAGGGTTGAACGAGATGGAGCGAAACGCACTCGTTCAGAAATCATGAAAAAAGAAAAAAAAAAGAAAAAAAAGAAAAAATATGTGTATGCAAAATTGATCACGAGTGGGCTCTTTAATACTCGAGTTATTAAGTTCTTAGGGGACTTTGCGCCTAGTGACCTAAGGCTTTTATAGTCTGGGATCCACTAACCTAACGCTCGGTACATGGGTATTATTATATAAGTCTTTTGCGGACTTCACTCATTGCACGGTCAAATAAGCATATTTGTGTTGTTTATATGTTGGCAATAAAAGCATGAATCCATGTATAATTCCGATATAAGAATTGAAGTGTTGTCAGTCATTTTGAGTTTAGCTTTTATTCTATTTATAATCTTATGATTGGCTTGATGAGTAGTGAGTCATGATTATTGATCTAGTGGCGATAGTATATCTGTTAAGCACTTGCACAGACACTGTAATATCCGGGATATCGCGTGTAATTATTTTTATATGATTATTATGTGATTTTTGGTGAATTGTCTGATGATTGGTGTGGATATGTGGATGCTTATATGTGATAAAGTATAAGTATGTTAATTTTATGATGACCAGAATAAAATATAGATAATTACGGTATTTTTCTGGTAATTTTTGGACTGTTATATGATTTTATATTGATTTATGAATTTATTAATAATTTTCTGAATAATTACAAAATTATTTTCTAAATCCGGTAATCGTCCGACTTCAACCGTTTATATATTTTTACAACCTAAAACTCTTCCGAAAACTTCTTCCTAACTTAATCTGGTAATTCCGGACATTTTCCGTGTTTTGACTTTTTCAATCCGGATTACGGTTTGACCCCTGCGCAGCCCGACGAAAGATTTTCGATACGATAATTATTTTGATGTAACAACAAAACCCGTATTCTCGAAAGATGGGATACCATTACATTAATTTCGTATAAAGTGTTTTATAAGAAGCCCGGTTTGGATAATTATCCAATACAGGTATCAAATCAGATCGTTTTTGAAGTTACTTAGTAGCTAAGTACCTAATTTAATGATCCAAAATGATCCAAAATGAACCAATATTCCAAAAATATATATAGCCCTTCTATCATTTCATTTTATTCGTATAATCATAATTAGTCAGTAACACCCCGTAAAATATAGAGAAAATATCGAATTAATATCGCGTTCTTGAAAATCAAACACACGAACGAAGGCGTTATCGAACTCCGATTCAGGCGTGTAATATATCAAAACGAAGCTCTCGAAAAGTACTTTCATAATCAATCATCTGTTTTTATGCAGGAATTAAGGTATTTTTCTAATTTAATTATTTTATTTCGAAGTATTTATGAATTAAATTATGAAAATTTGTTCTTGATGTTGTTGATATGATTTGATGATTCCATCATGTAGATAATATTTTTCTTGTCAATTTGGTATATTATATGTCAAAAATAGAGTTCAATAACATGTAGAAATTGATGTTTTATTCTCAGATTATTAAATTGGGGTTAAGTCGTTTGAATGTTCTAAATTGAAATTGAGATTTTTAATTTAGTTGGTTCTGGGTGGATTTGGAGGTTACACGACTGTAGATCGTGAAGTTTTAAGTCGATTTATGTATTTAGTTTCTCTGTTGAAAGCCGGAATCGACCCGCCGGAAAAGCTTGGAGCTTCGTCGGCGTTAATGGCGATTTCGCCGAACTTCCACTTCTGAGGTTGTTCTGCTACAGTTCGGTCATATCCAGTCGTCTGTTATAATTGCTAATAAAACCCCGTTAAAACACGAACAAAATCACGAAGTTTAGAGGGGAATCGGAGCTTGCCGGAAAATATCCCCGGCCGCCGGATTCTGCAGTTCATCCGGCCGGGTTACGGGTTCCTTCCCGACCCGTTTTTCGAATTAACAGACCCGATTTTGATCTAATTATCTTAAAAACATATATGAAAATTGTGTTTTTACACTTTGACCCCAAAACTTCTGAAATTTTTGCAAATAAGAGATACATGTTTTAAAAACTTAGAGAAAATGGATTTTAATTAGTTTTTAATTATTTTAATTAATCAATTAATTTATAATTAATTGATTAATTAATTTAATTAATTATTAATTAATTTTAATTGATTTAATAATTAAATTTTATTATTTAAAATTGATTTAAAAATTCTGAAAAATAGTTTCGAGCTTTAAAAATATTATTTTAAATTATTTTAAAGGCACGATAATTATTTTAAAGTCAGATTCGGGCATTCAAACCCTATTATTTAATTATAAAATGATTCGTAGACCCGTTTTAATTCCGAAAAATGTTCAAAAATTCGTATTAAATACTTGGAAGATCATTTTAACCCCGAATCTTCTTTGAAAAATTATTTTGATCGAATACCTTACGTGTTATGTTCTACGTGCTCATTGATTGATGGGTTATATTACTATGTGGTTGTGGTTTGACTCTTTTAGTCATAACTTTCAATTCTATAAATCGGATTTGGGTGAAACGAAGGGTAGATAAAAGTTTATGACGTCTATGTGACGATTAGAATAATATGAGTATGAATAATTGATAGATACTTGTGATGCCTAGCAGAGTCAGCAAGGCATAGAAAAGGAAACCAGTGATCTATAAATAGAATCGAAGCGTAGAAAGAGAAGGCAAGTGATTGATAAATAGAAGCAAGGCATAAAAAGAGAAGGAAAATGGTTGATGAGCAAAACTATTAGATGAGTACAAGTAAAGTGGAAATCGTCGATGATAAGGAAAGTACTTCTGAACCTTCTTCAAGATATATTGCAAATATTTTTGAACTGTTTCATAATATGTCGCTATTATTCAAAATAACTCTTATTTTATATTGCAAGCACTTTAAACTATTTAACCTTGAACCCTGATTGTTATTGATCTTGATCCATAAACCTTATTCTTCATAAACCATTGATTATTGAATTCCCAGATACGAGCCATACACATACGATACTACTACAGAAATACATATCTACCATATACTGATTCTGATATTGAATTTCTTAACATACCAACCCTTATTCCTTGTTTAACAGAAGACCAATTCTTGGAACCCTTGAACCATTGGTCTTCTACTTTCTGATTCTTTCCTTGATTGAAAGCCAATCTTTTTGAATTCCATGTTATGCCTTCATGGTATTATGAATCACCCTATGCTTCAAGATAAATGTTGTTTATGATTCAGCTTATTGATTTACATTGGTTATCATATTGAATTATTTTAGAATTGGATAGTGTATAAATGTGGACCAGATTCGTGGTCAGACAAGATTCGTGGTCATAATTGGCCAATGCGTGCCTTGGATCCAGTATATAGAGCAAAGATGGAAGCCTTGCTCGGGGTTAGTGCGTGACTGATCAGCAGCCTAACCTTGGTTTTTAAAATGAAAAGTGAATATCCAATTCTAATCATTGCTTATTCAGAAACTTGATTCTTCTGAATCATTTCAATTGGTGATTGTTTAACCTCAATTGCTGCTATTATTACTTGCTGAGCTAGTAAGCTCACTCTTGCAAAATTTTTATGTTTTCAACAGTTGAAAAGGAAATTGTCGGTAACGAGGATTCCCTATCCAGTGTACGAGCTAGGATTTCCGGTTAAGTTGGATCGAGCTAGCAGGAGCTTTATATTATAGATGAGTTGTGTAAGATTGTAAGTACGATATCCTTAGCCATTGTAAGTTGAATTAGTTGGGATTTGTTACGATGTAATAAAAGTTAAGATTATGGCTTGTTTTCATACTTTAACCTGTTGTGATCCGTGGTTCTGTAAAGAAGGGTCAATGCCTATAATACTTTATATACAAGTTTAAATATTGTGGTGTGTGTTGTGAGCCCCAAACTTTTGACCCGGGTTTGGAGGGCGTCACACACACGCTTCTGGTTTGTGAATTAATTTGTGAGATTTAATTGAACTTGTGCGAATAATTGCATTTGGGGAGATATTGCTTGTTAGTTAGTTAAGTTATTCTATGGGGATCATTGCATTCATATAGTTTGCATTCATAATTTTTTATTTCTTGTTCTTTGAGTCTGTTTATGCTTAAGGACAAGCATCGGTTCAAGTTTGGGGGTGTGTTAAGTGGTTTATGTCCACTTAGAACGTCCTATAAAGGCTTAAATTGGTGTTTTGTACTCAAGTTATTTGTGTTTTTGATGTATGTAGTGTTTTCGCATTTCAGGCATATATCAGGGATCCAGGTGATTTAGCATTGCTTTGATGCTAAAATGGTATTTGGAAGGTGTCATGAAGAACGCTTGTGCAAAGACCTTCAAGAACCAACAATTAAAGAGAAGCAAAATCAGAAGTTTTTCCAGAAGGACGGCACGTCCGTGCTGGGCTAGTGCGCGGCCGTGCCAGAAGTACAGAGGGTCAGCGCGCCCGCGCTGGTGAAGCCCGCGGCCGCGCCAGGTCGGGATGAAAAAATCCTGATTCTCTTACAATTCTGATTTCTGGGCTTCTAATCTGCATGGGCTGCTATATAATGACAACTTAAGATCGTTTTTCAGAGAGGAGACATAACAGAGCTTAAGGAGAGATCGATGAGAAGACCTATAACACAATTCAACGAAGGCGAAGAAGACCTAGTTTATTCTTGTGATTCTTTATTCTAAGTTGTAACCTTGGATGCTCGTTTCTTATTTGTTGAACCTATACTCTTGTTACGTACTTGGTTTATTATTTATTCAGTATTAAAACTACATTTATTATACCATGCTTTCATCGGAACCCACGTTGATGATGAGTCCGATTATGGGCTAATCGTTATCGTGGGGTTCTAACGGATTTACTTAGGGATTTCTTTATTTAATATATTTTGATACCTTAGTGTGTGGTGATTGTATGATAACCTAGTATTGGTTGTGCTTATTCGTCTTATGAGTGTCGCGAACTTATAAGATAACGTGTTAATTTCTATTGAAGTGAAAGTAAATATAGGGGTTTAGAACTTGCCATGCTAGCATAGGTTCATATATTTGATATGCATGATTTGTACGTAATTTTAACCATCTTACTTGCCCTATGTAATCATGATAGATAACTTGTACATTAAACCATTATTTTGTCAAATTCTATAGACATATAGGGTCTCAATATAATTGGTGTCTATTCAGCTTCTATCTCTTTTGTGGATGTTTGGTAGTAGGGTAGTCGTACAACGAAAGTTGGCGTTTACTAGTTTCGTGTTATCTGGTTAGTATCATCACCATTGCATGCTAAGGTTGAGAACAAAAAGGCAATTGAATGAAATAGTGATTGTGGCACCCTCCAAACCCAAGTCAAAAGTTTGGAGTCCACAACACATACACAATATATGAACCTGTATATAAGATACTATTTGCAATGACCCTGCTTTACACAACCACAGATCGCAACAGGTTAAAGTATGAAAACAAGCCACAATCTTAACCTTTATTACGACGTACCAAATCCCAACTAATTTAACTTACAACTGTTAATAAACTCATTCTTACCATCTGACTATCTTTCTACCGCATGAAGCTTCTGCTAGCTCGATCCAACTCATCTGGAACCTTAGCCCACACTTTGGACTGAAGAATTTCACTATCATCCATATTCTTTTCAACTGTAAAATATATAAAAGAATCGCAAGGGTGAGCTAACTAGCTCAGCAAGTCTTAATAGGGATAACTGAGGTTAAGCAATAATCAAATGAAATGATTCAGAGGAATCAAGTTTCTTTTTAACTAATCAATAGAATTGGATATTCATTTTAAATTTTAAAAACCAAGGTTAGGCTGCTGATCAGTCACGCACTAACCCCAAGCGAAGCACACAGCTCTGCTCTACGAACTGGATCCAAGGCACACATTGGCCTAATTCGACCACGAATCTGGTCTGACCACGAATCTGGTCCATATAAAGAAAACTATCCAATTCTAAAACAATTTAGTGTAATAAACAATTTAATTCAATAAGCAAGATCATAATCAACAGCGATAAAGCATTGGTATAAAAGTGTAATGCAATTCTTGAGTATCACAAGGGTATATCAGGGTATGTATAAGAAACGGTTTCCAGTTTGTAAAGGATCAGGTATTAGACCAGTAATGATTTTTCAAGGTATAGTTCTTTGATGTTATAAAGAATAGTTGGAGTATAAAAGTCTCTGTGTTTTCAAACAATTTTGTTCCAGTATTTGGTGTTTGGTAGTTATACATTTGGGGTGTAGTATCATATTTGTGTGGTTTGGTGTCTGAGGATCAACAAAGGATGGTTTACAAAGAATAAGGCTTATGGCTCAAGATCAAGAAAAATCAGGGTTCAAAGTTAAATAGTTTAAAGCACTTGCATTATAAAACATGAGTTATTTTTAATAATAGCGATATGTTATGAAATAGTTCGAAAATATTGGCAATATATCTTGAAGAAAAGTTCAGAAGTACTTGCCTTACAGGGCTTTACAATTATTACTGATCAGTTCTGAGCCGAGTCTATCGCTCAGGCTTTAACGTCCAACCATGTAACACCCCCAGATCCGGGGTCGGGGATCCGGGTCGTCACGGTCTTTCTTTCCACAATATCACTTCACTTAATTAATAATAATAACCTTATGCTGTGACCCCACACTAACACACACCACAACCCGTTATAGTCTCAGAGATGAAAATAAGTACAAGTCTTTGAATCCACAATTTAAAAGTTATTACAACCCAAAATGATTACTTGATAAATTTACAGTTAATTGCCATTATCTGCCACAAGTTATAATTATACATAATTGATTCTCAAAAGTAGATGGTCTGATCTACAATAGATCTACCTCTGCAGCTATAGCAGCTACAACATCATCGGGAAGACGCGGGACGCTTCCCATGCGCTTGCGCTGGGTCTGCTGGAGTCTGGCCATCTTTCCTAACTGTTGTTGTGTGATGAAGAAATAAAGCAAGAGTGAGCCTGACAGCTCGCAAGATAATATGTAGTGATAACAATAATATAAGTATCTAAATGGATACTTACTAGAATCTTTTATCAAGTGTAAGATAATTACTTACTAGATATAAGTAAAAATAAGGGATGAAGTTACCAAATACTTCACTACACTTATATCATTTATAAAGCTACTTGAACTACCACTTGTTCAAAGTATAATGAGCTTTCAACAGTTCATCACATAGATGAGACTACAAGACAAGATTTGAATAGATTAAATCTTTGAAATTTTATTAAAGGAAATGAAGTCATGATATACTTCATTAAGTTCTGATATATATATATATATCCACATATATATCTTCTTTATACAATTTCCTGAAAACCTCTGTCATGTAAAGTATGAACAGAATTGCAATATCCAATAAATTTGGAAAGGAAAAGAATTTGGCATAAACCAGATATCTTGCTGATCAGGCAAAGATACCCATAGATACCCATAAGTAACCTTTTCTACTAGTAGATGGACGAATTCCCCACTGGTCATCACCCTGGCCTCAATAGGACCTTATGCTGGACTGCCACTCAGCCACTTATGCATTTGATGGACTCCCACTGAGCCACTTACACTATTATGGACGCCCACTGAGCCCATGTTGCTTATGCCGACTCAATAGATGGACTTACTTCCCGAACGTTGGGTAAGTAATCAAGTCATTTACCAAAACTGCAACCGTGTTGCGAATATAAAATACACCACAGAGCCGGATCCCTCAGGTTTTGAGCGAGTATTTAAATCCCCTTAAAAGGAAGATCTTAAATATAAAAATGAGTTTTGGGATCCGCTCTAACTTTTAAAAATCATTTTGAAGACTCGAAAACACTTTATGGAGTGTTTGGAGTAAAGCTGATTTAATGAAGTAAATCAGTCCCCAGAATATTTAGAAAATGACTGAATATTATTATTTAAATAATATTCCCATAAAGAATAATCTTTATATAAAAAAAATTGAAGTAGAAGTTTTAAAACTTATACTTGAAACGAGTATTAAATAACCAAAGATATACTTATATGAAAGTACTATCTTTATTTGAATAATCGAAAATAAGTTTGATTATTTACACCTCATTCTTTAATAAAATAAAGAATATATATCTCAGCAAATAATCGGAGTCATAGATCCTCAAATGAATATTCAAAAATATTCATTAAATAATATAAACTGAGTCATAAGCCCTCGAATGAATATTCAAATAATATTCAGATAATAAAATAAAAGGAGTCATAAGTCCTCGAATGAATATTCAAAATAATATTCATTTAACATAAAGGAGTCATACGCCCTCGAATAATATTCGAAATAATATTCAATAATAAAATAAAGTTAAAGTTATCGAATAAACCTTATTCGATTAATAGTTTTGAAAACTATGACCATATATATATATATACAAGTATATATATATATATTTATATCCATATATACAAAATCTACTCGGGATCTTCGACTCCCGGTTTTAGAAAATATTTCCACCTTTGGGTCCCTATACTAAGGGTATATGCAAATTACCGCTATCCTCTAGCATAGGTATTATCAACAATTATATATGGAAAGAATACGAAACAGGCATGCATATATATATACCATAGCAGCATGCTTCAATATATAACAACCTTTGCTAATTAACCAACATGCATCTATCGCAAGATAATGCAAATACATATACTCATCACCACAACAGTTATAACGGGTAGAAAACTTGCCTGAGCGACTTGGGGTGATAAAAGGCTCGGGACGAGTCTGGTAACCTATAAACAACAAGTAAGTTGGAATTAAACCAAAGTCACTTGTAAATCTATTCTTTAACTAACTTAGACTCTAACGCTTGTTTTGCGCTTACTGATTTGCTTAAGTCACTCGGGTACCCTCGGCTCCACCATTTTTAATAATTTAACCTTTACGAGTTTTAAGGCGATTCCTTCGCGAGTGTCTTACCAACTGCCTAACACACTTACCATAAATGTTTCATACATTAATTAACCCTTTTTTGGTCTTTAACCTATGTTTCAAAGTAAGGCGAGGGAAAAAGTTTCGTTCGCGAAACGCCGTTACTTGAAACGGTCGTTTCTCCTAAATCGTGCATCGGAATCGAACGAACTACATATCAAAACGAAGCTCGTAACATGAGCTATCTAAACATGGCAGTGGTCATAATCTAGCAGGGGGTTCTCGGGTCCTAATGCTATGCACAAAAACAGTCCAAAGAAAATCGGACGTTACGACGGCTATGTTTACGCGATTTCCCAATTTTAAACCATTCAAAACCAACCCAAATTCAACCTCAAATCCAACATACAACCAACATCCATCCTTATCACATCATAACAACCCCAACCAATTCAATTTTTAACATTCATACTTATGCCTAAGCTTACCTTTAACCATACTTAAGTTCTTTTAAACAAAACAACAACATTTACCATTCCATTTCAATACCAATTCAATCCCAAACTCTAAATCACCAATATCAAGCTACAATATCATCCTACTAATCAAAATCATCTTAAAATACATAGGAATCTAGGGTTTGTAGATGATATACCTTCCTTGAAGTGGTGGGAGGAGCTAGGAAGCCTTAAGAAGCTTTGAGAAGTCTTAGGAATGCTTGGATCTTCAAGGAAAACAAGAAAAACTTCAAGTTAAAAACTTGAAAACACTATTCATAGTCTTCTTCTTTGATTAAATGAAGAAGATGGAGAAGGAATTGATGGCTTAAACTCATGATATAGCCCTAACTAAGCATGAAGATGATTAGGGAATTAACTCACCAATTTAGGAAGCTTGGATCTTTGATTTTGAATTTCTTGCTCTTTTGAATAGTAAAAAGCCGAGAGCTCTTCAAGAATAAGCCTTGGTTCTTTTTGATTTTGATGAAAATGATTTTGCTTGGCTTGGTTGGCTTGTTTTTATGTTTGATTTAGTTAATTACCTTGTTGCCCTTGAATTTGTGTGGTTAAAAAGCCACCACACCTCCTTCCTTCCCATGTCATGCTTGTGTCATCCTCATGATGTCATCCTCCCCTCCTTGTCCTCTTTCTATTGGTTGGATGACATCATCCCCACTAATCCCTTTGATTAACTTCCTAATTGTTTGCCTAATGACCGCTGATCTGTTATACGGTTCGCTTAACTTTCATTTTTGTTTATCGTTTGAAGGATCATACCCGGGATCTTATTACTTAGGTTCCCTTAACCTTTCTCAATACATTATATTCCTTTTTATGATCCTCTATTATAATCCTTTAATTTAAATTCTTTTTATCCTGTTACCTTATACTCAATCCTTTCCGTATCTAGTGGATTTCCGGGAAAAATCCAAGTGTTCGGAAATTGGATTCTGACGATCTTTACATACACTTATATACCACATAGAGTACTAATAATATCCCAGAAGATCAATAACAGAACCCCTACATAGTGTGGCATGAAAAGTTTTCTCATTCAGCTAAAACACTATTCACAAGGGTTACAAAAAGTTGAAAATTTTGGGGGTTATTACAGTCTCCCCTCCTTAAAAGGATTCCGTCCCGGAATCAAACAGAAAACAAATGGGGGTACTTTTCTAGCATTGCGCTCTCTAGTTCCCAAGTTGATTCTTCCATATTATGATTCTGCCATAGTACTCTGACTAGCTTGATCACTTTGTTCCGAAGCACCTGCTCCTTCTTATCTATAATCCTTACTGGCTTCTCCACGTAAGTTAGATCTGGCTGCATATCCACCTACTCGTACTCCACTATGTGCCTGGCATCCCGATGATACTTCCTTAGCATTGACACATGGAACATATTATGAACTTGTTGCAAATTAGGGGGTAGGGCTAGCTCGTAAGCCAACTTTCCAATCCGTCTTAATATCTCAAAAGGTCCAATGTATCTTGGGCTTAGTTTTCCTTTCCTTCCGAACCTCATTAATCCCTTCCAAGGGGATACCTTTAGCAGTACTAAGTCCCCTACTTCATATTCCTTATCCTTTCGGGCTAGGTCTGCATATTTCTTCTGTCTGTCTTGGGCTGCTACAAGTCGCCCTCTGATAAGATCCACTATATCTTTGGTCCTTTGGACCACTTCGGGTCCGAGCATCTTCCGCTCTCCTACTTCATCCCAGTATAAGGGAGATCGACACCTTCTTCCGTACAGGGCCTCATAAGGCGGCATTCCGATGCTAGCATGAAAGCTATTATTATAAGAAAACTCGATCAACGGCAAGTGATCATCCCAACTCCCTTTAAAGTCTATTGCACAGACTCTCAACATATCCTCTAGTGTCTGGATGGTCCTTTCACTCTGCCCATTCGTCTGGGGATGATACGCGGTACTCATATTTAACTTGGTCCCCGCACATTCCTGAAAGCTCCTCCAAAATCTGGAGTTGAACCTGGGGTCTCGTTCTGAGACAATGGACGCTGGGACTCCATGTCGCGTCACTATTTCCTTAAGGTAAATGTCCACCAGTCTATCGACTGTGTATCTCTCATTGATAGGAATGAAATGAGCTGACTTTGTCAGTCGGTCTATAATTACCCATATGGCGTCGTGATTGGCTTTCGTCCTTGGCAAGCCTACAACAAAATCCATCCCTATCTGTTCCCATTTCCATTCGGGAATCTCCAGGGGTCGTAAGAGTCCACTGGGTCTCTGGTGCTCTACTTTTACCCTTTGGCAAGTCAAACATTTTCTTACCCATTCTGCTACGTCCCTCTTCATGTTGGGCCACCAGTAATATTCCTTCAAATCCCTATACATCTTGGTACTTCCCGGGTGAATGGAATACCTTGAACTTTGGCTTTCATCCAATATCTCATCTTTAAGCTCTTGAACATTCGGAACCCAAATCCGGTAGGAGTACCTCATTATCCCTTTATCATCTTTCTCAGTATGGATCTCCTCTCCAGTCATTGACTCTCTGCCTTCATTCATTATTTTCTCCTGGCACAATCTGATCTTTTCCAATAACTCTGGTTGCATTGAGATCTCAAAAAGCTTTTTAGTTCCGGTTCCGGTTACCTTTACTTCTATTTCCATTCTCTCAAAATCCCTTATCAATTCTTCCGAAGTCGTTATCATTCTGAGTCTTTCCTTCCTACTAAGGGCATCAGCCCCCACATTGGCTTTCCCTGGATGATAGAGAATCTCACAATCATAGTCCTTGATTAGTTCTAACCATCTCCTCTGGCGCATGTTGAGCTCTTTCTGTGTAAATATGTACTTGAGGCTCTTATGGTCTGTGAAAATCTCGCACTTCTCTCCATACAAGTAGTGCCTCCAAATTTTTAAGGCAAATACTATTGCCGCGAGCTCAAGGTCATGAGTAGGATATCTAACCTCGTATTCCTTCAATTGTCTTGACGCATACGCAATCACTTTACCGTGCTGCATAAGCACACATCCTAATCCTTTGTGCGACGCGTCACTATATATCACAAAATCTCCTTTTCCGTCCGGCAATGCCAATACCGGAGCCGTTATCAACCATTTCTTTAATTCCTGAAAACTGTTCTCGCATTTCTCCGTCCATTCAAACTTCTCTGTCTTATGAGTAAGTCGTGTCAAAGGGGCTGCGATCTTCGCAAAGTCCTGTACAAATCTACGATAGTAGCCGGCCAATCCTATGAAACTCCTTACCTCTGTGGGGGTGGTTGGCCTTTCCCAATTTGAGACCGCCTCTATCTTGGAGGGGTCGACCAATACTCCTTCTTTATTGATCACATGTCCTAAAAACTGTACTTCATTCTGCCAGAATTCACACTTCGAGAATTTGGCATATAACTGTTCCTCTCTGAGTATTCTTAGAGCTATCCTTAAATGCTCTGCATGTTCTGTCTCAGTCCTTGAGTAGATCAAAATATCATCGATAAAAACTATCACACATTTGTCCAAGTACTTCTTAAATACTCTATTCATTAAATCCATGAAAGCCGCTGGGGCGTTGGTTAATCCAAAGGACATTACCAAGAACTCATAATGCCCATACCTGGTACGGAACGCTGTCTTGGAAATATCTTGGGTTTAATCTTTAGTTGGTGATATCCAGTTCTCAGGTCGATCTTGGAAAAATAAACAGCATCCTTTAGCTGGTCGAACAGATCATCTATTCTAGGTAATGGGTACCTGTTCTTTATGGTTAGCTTGTTCAACTCTCGATAGTCTATGCACAGCCTCATGCTCCCATCTTTCTTCTTAACAAATAAAACTGGTGCTCCCCATGGAGACACACTGGGTCTTATCATACCCTTATCCAAGAGTTCCTGCAATTGGATAACTAATTCCTTTATTTCTAACGGGGCTAACCGGTAAGGTGCTTTTGAAACTGGCGCCGTCCCTGGGGCCAACTCAATAGCAAATTCAATCACTCTATCGGGTGCTAATCCCGGAAGGTCTTGTGGGAATACATCTTCAAATTCGTTGACTACTGGAATATCTTGTAAGTTGGGCACCTCCTTCTGCGTGTCCACCACATAGGCTAGGTAGGCCTCATTTCCTTTTCGTAGCATCCTTTTAGCCTGGGCCATGGTCAAAAATTTCTGCGTCTGCCTCTTTCCTCTAAATATAACTTCTTTCTTCCCTGGGACATTTAGCTTAACTTTCTTCCCTTTACAGTCTATCTGAGCATCATTGCTAGATAGCCAGTCCATTCCCAAAATTACGTCAAACTCCCCTAATTTAAAAGGAATCAGATCAACACTAAAGGATTGCTCCCCTATGCCTATCTCACAGGCGGGGTGAATCTGGTTAACAGGAATAATTTCATGATTGGCTAGTTCTACTTGCAAGGGTTCTATCAAGGGTTCAGCCTTAAGTCTTAACTTACGCGCAAGGTCCTTTGATATAAAAGATTTAGTTGCTCCCGAATCAAATAAAACATTTGCACTGACTGAATTTAGAGAAAGGGTACCTGATATCACATCTGAATCTTTCATAGCATCCTGGACTGTCATGTTGAAAGTCCTCGCAGTAGGTAGCTTATTAGAAGCAGCCCTGCTTGCTCCCGAAGCTGCTGGTTTGTTCATTGGGCATTCCCTCTTCCAATGACCCGGGCGTCCACACTGATGACAAGTGGTGTTTGGAATGACGGCAGGGGTTGATGATGGGCACTTAGTTGAATAGTGGCCTTCCCGACCGCACTTAAAGCAGGTTACTGGCTTTCCTTTACACTCCCTAGTGTGATTCCTTCCACATATGTTACAGGCTGGCAATGGGGGCCGAGACTGGTTGGAATAGGAAATTCTTGATTTCTGGCCGCCCTGGCTCACACTCACACTCATTGGCCGCTTAAATCCAGTGTTCCTTCCTGGTAGGGACACTGCTCATCGATTAAATCTAGTTGGGAAGCTCCTTCCTGCGGAACCTCCACCCATGCTCATACTTTTTCTCTTTATTCCTTTCTTCTCTCTTTCCTTCTGCATCTGTTCACTTCCGACTTCTACAATCGTTGCCTTTTGCACCAGAGTGGCATAGTCCGTAAGCTCAAGAATTGCCACCCTATTCCGAATCCACGGTTTCAGTCCCTGCTGAAACCTCCTAGCTTTCTTTTTCTCGGTGCTCACAAACTCCGGCACAAACCTTGATAACTCAGTAAATTTCACTTCGTACTCTGCTACAGACAAGTTATTCTGCTTTAGCTCCAAAAACTTGAGCTCCATCTGGTTTTCCATAAACCTCGGGAAATACTTTCCCAGAAACAACTGACTAAATCTCTCCCAGGTTATAATAGCATCTGTCTCCATGTTTTTCTTGGCCTCCCACCAGTAGTTAGCTTCTCCTTTCAGAAGGTAGGTAGCAAATACAGTCTTCTGTGCCTCATCGGTACTCAAAATCTCAAAGGATTTCTCCATTTCCTTTAACCATGCCCTTGCCTCAACTGGGTCGGCTGATCCGTGGAACTCAGGGGGCTTAAGGGACTTAAAAGCCCTGAAAGAGTTTGCCACAGTATTGTTATTTCCTTGAGGGGGTGGGTTGGGTTGACGTTCCAAATTCTGCCTTAGGAGTTGCATGAACTGGCCCATGGGATCCATGCCTGGGTTTGGTACTGGTTGCTCAACCTCGGTTCCTCCTTCTTCAGCCTCTATCTCAAATCCCTCAACATCATATGTTTCCTCTTCCTCTTCATACAGGGAGTCATCCTGTTCCACATAATCCTCATCTTCCTCTTCACTGTGTTCCTGGTTCCTATCATCCTGGTTATGGCTTCCCTGGTCCTCAGATCCAGGGTTCGCCCTAGTTTCAATCTTTCTTGGCGGCATGATTCTGATAATAATAAAAAAATTTATTGGGAAAATTCAACGTTAGGTCACAATCATATACAACATTGTGCCTTGCACAGCTCTTATAATGGGGAGAACGTATATCACAATTCTATTATTTTAAGAAAGTTCTAATACGAAGTGCAGTAATAATAATGATAAAAATAGTGATCCCGTCATTAATGAACTGAACCAAAGGAAACAAATATATACATAATGCGAGAAATACATAGTTTGATCTGGTCAAAAGTATAACAGTGCTATAGTCATCTGTCCCAAAAGTGATACACAAGAGTCTATCTGTCTAGTCAGAAAAAGGGATGCTATATACAGGTCAACTATCCCGGAAAATTGGCTCTTACTAAGGCCTTGGCTAACTAGACAACTAGACTATTCCATCATCAATCCTGAATCACACACCGGAGCGGGTCAGCTCCCATACCCTTTCCATCGCACGACGGAAGATATAGTCGGCCTGCCGCCTGGAGATCCTACCATGCCTGTCCCCCTGGAGCGATCTGAGCCTCGCTCGGGATGTGAGCTCTATCCCCGTAAGCTCCCTCCTCAAGGATCGGGGTATAGAAGCCCTAGTCTCATAAGCTCGGGTACGCCTACCCGCCCTCTCTGCATCCAACTCCCTCCTGGCCTCATCCAGTCGGCCCTCGGCAACAGCCACTCGGGTCCTCAGAACATCCTGAACATATCCATGAGCTAACGAAGACTGCCTGTGGGCAGGGTCAAGAGGTGGTGAATCCGGAGCCGCTGAGGGTGCCTCTTCGATCTGCCTAGGCTCGGAAGTATGGGTCTCTGAGCTGTCATCATCAGGAATCCAAGATAGTGGTGGAGGGGTAGGGGCTCTGACCACCGGAAGTGTGGGTAATGGGGTACCATCATACACTACCATAGGTCCAACACGCTCCTCAGCTACTGGGACCTCATCCGGGTCCTCCTCATCTGGAATAGCAATAACCTCTGTCTCTGACTCCTCTGAGGGGTCCTCCTCATCTGAAATAGCAATGACCTCCGTCTCTGACTCCTCTGAGGGGTCCTCCTCATCCTCCTCCATCTCAGGCTCCTCCTGATCCTCAACATCTAGCAATGCCTCATCGTGCTCACACTCGAACATCTCAGGGTCCTCTATCTCAGGCGCCTACACATTAAACGAGCTAAGTTACTATCATGATACTTATAAGGGTTCCCGTAAGGGTTTTAACTATCAGCACTACTTTAAGTAGTCCGACCATGAACTTGGCAAGAGTTCTTATTATCTTTGTGAGTTTGTTATTATATCGACGCATCATCTCTGAGGTTTATAACGCTTAGCTCTGATACCATTTCTGTAACACCCCCAGATCCGGGGTCGGGGATCCGTGTCGTCACGGTCTTTCTTTCCACAATATCACTTCACTTAATTAATAATAATAACCTTATGCTGTGACCCCACACTAACACACACCACAACCCGTTATAGTTTCAGAGATGAAAATAAGTACAAGTCTTTGAATCCACAATTTAAAAGTTATTACAACCCAAAACGATTACTTGATAAATTTACAGTTAATTGCCATTATCTGCCACAAGTTATAATTATACATAATTGATTCTCAAAAGTAGATGGTCTGATCTACAATAGATCTACCTCTGCAGCTATAGCAGCTACAACATTATCGGGAAGACGCGGGACGCTTCCCACGCGCTTGCGCTGGGTCTGCTGGAGTCTGGCCATCTTTCCTAACTGTTGTTGTGTGATGAAGAAATAAAGCAAGAGTGAGCCTGACAGCTCGCAAGATAATATGTAGTGATAACAATAATATAAGTATCTAAATGGATACTTACTAGAATCTTTTATCAAGTGTAAGATAATTACTTACTAGATATAAGTAAAAACAAGGGATGAAGTTACCAAATACTTCACTACACTTATATCATTTATAAAGCTACTTGAACTACCACTTGTTCAAAGTATAATGAGCTTTCAACAGTTCATCACATAGATGAGACTACAAGACAAGATTTGAATAGATTAAATCTTTGAAATTTTATTAAAGGAAATGAAGTCATGATATACTTCATTAAGTTCTGATATATATATATATATCCACATATACATCTTCTTTATACAATTTCCTGAAAACCTCTGTCATGTAAAGTATGAACAGAATTGCAATATCCAATAAATTTGGAAAGGAAAAGAATTTGGCATAAACCAGATATCTTGCTGATCAGGCAAAGATACCCATAAGTAACCTTTTCTACTAGTAGATGGACGAATTTCCCACTGGTCATCACCCTGGCCTCAATAGGACCTTATGCTGGACTGCCACTCAGCCACTTATGCATTTGATGGACTCCCACTGAGCCACTTACACTATTATGGACGCCCACTGAGCCCATGTTGCTTATGCCGACTCAATAGATGGACTTACTTCCCGAACGTTGGGTAAGTAATCAAGTCATTTACCAAAACTGCAACTGTGTTGCGAATATAAAATACACCACAGAGCCGGATCCCTCAGGTTTTGAGCGAGTATTTAAATCCCCTTAAAAGGAAGATCTTAAATATAAAAATGAGTTTTGGGATCCGCTCTAACTTTTAAAAATCATTTTGAAGACTCGAAAACACTTTATAGAGTGTTTGGAGTAAAGCTGATTTAATGAAGTAAATCAGTCCCCAGAATATTTAGAAAATGACTGAATATTATTATTTAAATAATATTCCCATAAAGAATAATCTTTATATAAAAAAAATTGAAGTAGAAGTTTTAAAACTTATACTTGAAACGAGTATTAAATAACCAAAGATATACTTATATGAAAGTACTATCTTTATTTGAATAATCGTAAATAAGTTTGATTATTTACACCATATTCTTTAATAAAATAAAGAATATATCTCAGCAAATAATCGGAGTCATAGATCCTCAAATGAATATTCAAAAATATTCATTAAATAATATAAACTGAGTCATAAGCCCTCGAATGAATATTCAAATAATATTCAGATAATAAAATAAAAGGAGTCATAAGTCCTCGAATGAATATTCAAAATAATATTCATTTAACATAAAGGAGTCATACGCCCTCGAATAATATTCGAAATAATATTCAATAATAAAATAAAGTTAAAGTTATCGAATAAACCTTATTCGATTAATAGTTTTGAAAACTATGACCATATATATATATATACAAGTATATATATATATATATTTATATCCATATATACAAAATCTACTCGGGATCCTCGACTCCCGGTTTTAGAAAATATTTCCACCTTTGGGTCCCTATACTAAGGGTATATGCAAATTACAGCTTTCCTCTAGCATAGGTATTATTAACAATTATATATGGAAAGAATACGAAACAGGCATGCATATATATATACCATAGCAGCATGCTTCAATATATAACAACCTTTGCTAATTAACCAACATGCATCTATCGCAAGATAATGCAAATACATATACTCATCACCACAACAGTTATAACGGGTAGAAAACTTGCTTGAGCGACTTGGGGTGATAAAAGGCTCGGGACGAGTCTGGTAACCTATAAACAACAAGTAAGTTGGAATTAAACCAAAGTCACTTGTAAATCTATTCTTTAACTAACTTAGACTCTAACGCTTGTTTTGCGCTTACTGATTTGCTTAAGTCACTCGGGTACCCTCAACTCTACCATTTTTAATAATTTAACCTTTACGAGTTTTAAGGCGATTCCTTCGCGAGTGTCTTACCAACTGCCTAACACACTTACCATAAATGTTTCATACATTAATTAACCCTTTTTTTGGTCTTTAACCTATGTTTCAAAGTAAGGCGAGGGAAAAAGTTTCGTTCGCGAAACGCCGTTACTTGAAACGGTCGTTTCTCCTAAACCGTGCATCGGAATCGAACGAACTACATATCAAAACGAAGCTCGTAACATGAGCTATCTAAACATGGCAGTGGTAATAATCTAGCAGGGGGTTCTCGGGTCCTAATGCTATGCACAAAAACAGTCCAAAGAAAATCGGACGTTACGACGGCTATGTTTACGCGATTTCCCAATTTTAAACCATTCAAAACCAACCCAAATTCAACCTCAAATCCAACATACAACCAACATCCATCCTTATCACATCATAACAACCCCAACCAATTCAATTTTTAACATTCATACTTATGCCTAAGCTTACCTTTAACCATACTTAAGTTCTTTTAAACAAAACAACAACATTTACCATTCCATTTCAATACCAATTCAATCCCAAACTCTAAATCACCAATATCAAGCTACAATATCATCCTACTAATCAAAATCATCTTAAAATACATAGGAATCTAGGGTTTGGAGATGATATACCTTCCTTGAAGTGGTGGGAGGAGCTAGGAAGCCTTAAGAAGCTTTGAGAAGTCTTAAGAATGCTTGGATCTTCAAGGAAAACAAGAAAAACTTCAAGTTAAAAACTTGAAAACACTATTCATAGTCTTCTTCTTTGATTAAATGAAGAAGATGGAGAAGGAATTGATGGCTTAAACTCATGATATAGCCCTAACTAAGCATGAAGATGATTAGGGAATTAACTCACCAATTTAGGAAGCTTGGATCTTTGATTTTGAATTTCTTGCTCTTTTGAATAGTAAAAAGCCGAGAGCTCTTCAAGAACAAGCCTTGGTTCTTTTTGATTTTGATGAAAATGATTTTGCTTGGCTTGGTTGGCTTGTTTTTGTGTTTGATTTAGTTAATTACCTTGTTGCCCTTGAATTTGTGTGGTTAAAAAGCCACCACACCTCCTTCCTTCCCATGTCATGCTTGTGTCATCCTCATGATGTCATCCTCCCCTCCTTGTCCTCTTTTTATTGGTTGGATGACATCATCCCCACTAATCCCTTTGATTAACTTCCTAATTGTTTGCCTAATGACCGCTGATCTGTTATACGGTTCGCTTAACTTTCGTTTTCGTTTATCGTTTGAAGGATCATACCCGGGATCTTATTACTTAGGTTCCCTTAACCTTTCTCAATACATTATATTCCTTTTTATGATCCTCTATTATAATCCTTTAATTTAAATTCTTTTTATCCTGTTACCTTATACTCAATCCCTTCCGTATCTAGTGGATTTCCGGGAAAAATCCAAGTGTTCGGAAATTGGATTCTGACGATCTTTACATACACTTATCTACCACATAGAGTACTAATAATATCCCAGAAGATCAATAACAGAACCCCTACATAGTGTGGCATGAAAAGTTTTCTCATTCAGCTAAAACACTATTCACAAGGGTTACAAAAAGTTGAAAATTTTGGGGGTTATTACAAACCACTAGATCCCATTGGATTCGACTTCGACACTCAGGTTTTTCTGTTGAAACTCTACTGAGCTCGTCGACGAACCACTAGGTTATCTCTAGTCCATTGTCCACTTTCGGTTTTCTGACTAGAACCTACAGGGTCGAAATACTCTATCCTCGCTAATCACCTACCCATACGATATCATATTACGACTCGTAATTATTCATATTATAATAACACAAACCACAATTAGAGTTCACATTCTCGAAATCGGTTCAATGTTCGTTTTCATAAAATACTTATACTTGTCATTTTATGAAATTAGGGTTACTGAGTTTCTGATAGAACATTTACCACAACATACAATCAATTTTGTATATGTATTTACCTATACTCACTCGACGTCCAGATAATCCTCGGATACGCTCCCGTATTTCCGTAGTTCGATTTCCCGAAAATCGGACAGCGTTCCCTTTGTTTATCGGACTACCCGTCGAAACATCATCGACGTCAATAACACAAATCACAATCCAATTTTCACAATTCCTCAACCATTCCCATACAAAACTAATTACATGACTCTTTTTATTTATTCTATAAAAATTAGGACTCAGAATAAATTTATCACCGTCCACCGTCGACTCGCCAAGGCTCATCGTCGACGGCAGTAAAATTCGCGGGTGCCCAAAAACATTTCGGGTTTCCAACGCGTATTCTACCGATTAAATTCATATTTATTCCCGCACGATAAATTTTATCTCACGAAACTTCGAATCAATTTATTCACTGCAGCAAGTACAATAATTAATTAAATTAATAAAATTTCTAAACACCACTGCGTGTAAACACGCGCACAAACATCACCAATCGAACCAGACACGAACAGGCCGGAAAGAATAAACGCAAGGAAACAACCACAGCTCTCAGCTGCTGTACACACATACATATACGCACGCGCGTATGTATATATATGAAGAAACAATCAAGGCCACGGTAACAATTACCGGAATCAGGTGGCAGCAAGCGATCAGAACAGGGAACGTCGAAGTAACGCCGGCGGCGGAACCACCAGGAGGAACCGGCGGTTTGTTCATCGGAAGAAACAAAGAAAACGGCGGCGGAACTCCGGGAAACCGGAGAAAACAGAGGGGGTGGGGATAGATATGTAAAAGAGGGAGAGATGCACAGAGCGTGAGAGATAGATGAGAGAGACGAGAGCTGTGAGAATTAGAGAGATTTGATCGAGAGAAATCGAGAAAGAAGTCTCGAGAAATTGAGAGATAAATGAAAAAGAGGGATGCTGTTGCTGTGTACACTTTGCACTGAAAAAAATATATACGTGTCTCTTTAATTGAATAACCATGAGACACGTGTTTTATTTACCTGAATAACCCCATTTCCGTATAGTTTTAATTTGTTTTACGATATAAGGTGCAAATAATTACTAACTGAAATGATTCCAAAACAACCTTAAAATATTATAAATATCCCGAAGTTAATTAAAACGTAAATTTTGAAATTTGAAAACAAGTTCTGAAACACAATTTATACCCGCTTTTAACAAATAACGAATCAACGCGCGGGTGAAATTAATCTCAAAAATCCCCATAATAATTTTAAAATTCCCGGAATATTCCCAACTTAAATAAATATGAGTTTCATAATTTTTGAAGAATTCTGGAATTAAATGCAGATTTTACAATTAAATTTAATCAGAAAATCATATAGGGTTAAATACTTGATAAAATATTGATTTCTAAATTTTGTAAAATCCCAAAAATAATTATTGAAATTTTAAAATCATGAAACTAATTTTAGAGACAATCCAAATATTTACAGGTTTAAAACTCTAATAAAATTACCTTTAAAAATAAAACAGAATAATATAACTCAATCTTTAACTACACATTCCAATCCTTGACACTAATAAATCACATATAAATAGTATATATCAACATACTGCTACCAAAACCAAGTCACATATTTTATTTCATTAATACTTCCACAATTACATATTTAAATAATTCAAAAATTTACGAGTCGTTATATCCTTCCCCCTTAAAAAGATTCTGTCCTCAGAATCTGGTTTAACTAAATAAGTGAGGATATTTGTCAAGCATATCTGACTCCAGTTTCCAAGTAGACTCTTCTACTCGAGGATTTCAAACGTACTTACTATAGATATACACTCATTTCCAATGACTTATCTTTAACGATCAAGAATTTAGATCGATCACTTGATTTGAATCAGATACTTATCGCCCTAACCTTAACAGGCAAAACACATTATATGGACATACTGTTGTGACGGTAACATCAACTCATAAATAACTTTATCTATATTTATTAATACCTCAAATGGTTCACTAAATTTAGGACTCAACTTGTTCTCTCTATCCAGATCTATCCAACCTTTTTCAAGGTAAAACTTTTACTAACACTACTAGTCCTATTTCTATACCCATACACTCTCTCGATATAAATCCACCTTCGTGCTTTGGTTATCCCAAACTATTTCAATCAATATCACTACGCCCTTGGTGTGCTGAATTAACGTAGAATTTGACAACTTTCTTTCTCCCATTTTATCTCAATAAAGTGGGGACCTACACTTGTGTCCACCTAAGGCTTGGTAAAGTAGCATTCTAAAGCTGACATTGATGATAAATAATCATCCTAGTTTTCCTTAAAACTCAACCTCTCCACATATCTTGTTTTTTCCTGAATCGCTTCCTCACTTTGACTCTTCGCTTAAGGATGGTAAGCGGTGCGCATTTTCAACTTGGTTTCCAAACATTTAAACATATCCTATTTGTTTTTATCAGTTAAGGATGAAAAGTAATCTCATATATAAACTTTAGATTCCACTCTTTCCAATTCGATAAACTATTTCAATCAATATCACTACGCCCTTGGTGTGCTGAATTAACGTAGAATTTGACAACTTTCTTTCTCCCATTTTATCTCAATAAAGTGGGGACCTACACTTGTGTCCACCTAAGGCTTGGTAAAGTAGCATTCTAAAGCTGACATTGATGATAAATAATCATCCTAGTTTTCCTTAAAACTCAACCTCTCCACATATCTTGTTTTTTCCTGAATCGCTTCCTCACTTTGACTCTTCGCTTAAGGATGGTAAGCGGTGCGCATTTTCAACTTGGTTTCCAAACATTTAAACATATCCTATTTGTTTTCATCAGTTAAGGATGAAAAGTAATCTCATATATAAACTTTAGATTCCACTCTTTCCAATTCGATAAACTATTTCAATCAATATCACTACGCCCTTGGTGTGCTGAATTAACGTAGAATTTGACAACTTTCTTTCTCCCATTTTATCTCAATAAAGTGGGGACCTACACTTGTGTCCACCTAAGGCTTGGTAAAGTAGCATTCTAAAGCTGACATTGATGATAAATAATCTTCCTAGTTTTCCTTAAAACTCAACCTCTCCACATATCTTGTTTTTTCCTGAATCGCTTCCTCACTTTGACTCTTCGCTTAAGGATGGTAAGCGGTGCGCATTTTCAACTTGGTTTCCAAACATTTAAATATATCCTATTTGTTTTCATCAGTTAAGGATGAAAAGTAATCTCATATATAAACTTTAGATTCCACTCTTTCCAATTCGATAAACTATTTCAATCAATATCACTACGCCCTTGGTGTGATGAATTAACGTAGAATTTGACAACTTTCTTTCTCCCATTTTATCTCAATAAAGTGGGGACCTACACTTGTGTCCACCTAAGGCTTGGTAAAGTAGCATTCTAAAGCTGACATTGATGATAAATAATCATCCTAGTTTTCCTTAAAACTCAACCTCTCCACATATCTTGTTTTTTCCTGAATCGCTTCCTCACTTTGACTCTTCGCTTAAGGATGGTAAGCGGTGCGCATTTTCAACTTGGTTTCCAAACATTTAAACATATCCTATTTGTTTTCATCAGTTAAGGATGAAAAGTAATCTCATATATAAACTTTAGATTCCACTCTTTCCAATTCGTTTATTAACTCCTCAGTGGTCCTAATTACATCCAATCCCTTCTTTCTGTACAAGACATCTGTTACCATTCGACTTTGTTTAGGTAGTTGGTAATGGATTAATCATAATCTTTTGTTAACCTCAGTCAAAATTTTATACTTGAGAGCTCAATGTATAGTTGCTCTCCTTCTAATCTTTAGGGAAAAATCTTTGGGCATTCCACACTAACTTTCTTATTCTTTGATTAGCTGAGGATGTTATCAATAAATACAACTTACTTATCCAAGTACTCCTTATACACCATGTCCCTTAATTCCTTATAGACAACTGATACACTTGTT
Source organism: Apium graveolens (assembly GCF_009905375.1). Lineage (NCBI taxonomy): Eukaryota > Viridiplantae > Streptophyta > Magnoliopsida > Apiales > Apiaceae > Apium > Apium graveolens. Next base: position 119,594,925 of record NC_133657.1, read on the forward strand.
ATTTGACATAATATCACCAGAGCGTGCAATGCTTATAACTCATTTTAATCGCAATCTCTGTTATGTCCTCAGGTCAGATCTTATGTTAATTCTCAATACATAACATACTTCTTGAATTAGGTCTCGTAGGTAATTAATTCTTTATAGGGGTCACTTATTCTTATTGGTTGTTTTGTCCGACTCCCGATAATCAGTACATAATCTTATAATTTCATTCCTTTTCTCCATCGACATTACTGGTACACTTCACGATTCGCTTCTTGTAAAATCACTCTTTGGTCTGCCTTGTCCACTAGGCCTCCAATACTTCGCCTTAATTCTTTGACATATCCAACACTTCCTAATCCATTTTGAGATTTCCTTCTTGTACCTGGTTATCACTATTTTTCTTTAAATTCTCGTATATCTTGGCATTTCTTCAATAAATAAAATTCTTTATATTGTGAATTCCCCGTGGGATCTCATTTCTTAATCCTTTTACTTATAGCATCCAAGTGCTGGAAGAAAACCTGGGGATATCGTGATCGTTCTCCTAGGCGCATAAATTTCCTCTTACTAACTGCTAACATCGTGATCCATTATCTTCTCTTAACATCTCCTTATCTTTCCCTTAACAACTTTGACTGAAAGGTCATACTATCTATCCTTGCTCCTTTTTGGATTATAAACTCTGACATCCAATTCCAACTTTTGAAATTCCATAGATAATTCTTCTGGTAAAGTTTCTATGTTTATTTTCTTCTTTTTACTTATCATTTGCCACTACATTTACTTTTCCTTGTAAATATATACTTCAAACTCTTATGGTCCGTATAGATTTTACACCTTTCTCCATACATATCATGTTTCCCAATCTTTCAAAATAAATCTTATTACTGTTAGTCCCAATTATGAGTAGGATACTTCTGCTCATAAGGTTTCAGTTGTCTGGGGGCATATACAATAACTTTATTGTGCTGCATCAACATACTTCCTAATTCCTTATGAGAAGCATCACTATAAACTACCAAATCCCCTTGATACTTTCCAAAGTGATAATGCAGGTGCTGTAACCATTCTTTCATTTAACTTCGCAAAACTTTCTTCACCCTTCCCCATTTCCTATAAACTTCATACTTTCTTGGTTAGCTTCGTCAAAGGTATTACAACTTTCAAGAAATCTTGCATAAATTTTCAATATTAACCGGTCTATGGTAAAACTTCTTACTTTTGTTGGTGCTTTTGGTCTTTCTTTATTCATAGTAACTTTAATTTCTACTGGATCCCCTTTGATCTCCTCCTCACTAACTATTTATGCTTCCTTCCATCAAAACTTTCACCTTGTAAAATTTTTATACATCTTTTTTTTTTCTTCGACTTTAGTTATCATCACATATCTTGCATGGTCCTCCTTGGACTTTAAGTAACATAAATATAACTTATTCGGATATTCCTTCACGATTCTGTTCATCAAGTTTAAATATTACTAGTATATTGGTTAATCCAAATGACAATACTAGAATTTTATAACCACAGTACTTAGTTCTGAAAATTATCTTCGATATGTGCATAGGTTTAATCTTCAATTGGTGAAATACCAAGTCTTAAATCAATCTTATAAAAGTACTTTGCTTCTTTCATTTCATCAAACAAATCATTGGTTCGAGGTAACAGATACTTGCTCTTGATAGTAAACTTGTTGAGCTTTCGCTAGTCGATGCATAATCTCATACTTCCATCTTTCTTATTAATATTTAATACCGGTGCACCTTATGAGGTACACTAGGTCTAATCGCTCCTTCTACTAACATCTCTTGCATCTGCTTTGCTAATTTCCTCCTTTTAACTGGTACCATTTTGTGTAAGGCCTTGGTCACTGGCTTCGTTTTAGATGCTAAGTCAATCGCGAGCTTCATTTCTCTATCTGGAGGAAATGTCGATAACTTATCTGGAAACATATCTTGAAATTCTTTAATTGCTATAAAATCTTCAATTTTGTTTGCTTCTAACTTTTATTTATCTCATAATCACCATAATGATCATATCTTGATCACCGTAATCATCGTTAATAAATTCTTTACCTTCCTTCTTCCTTTATAACTCATCATATTCTCATTCGACGTCTTCAGGACTATCTCTTCATCACGACGGTTCGTCTGGGCATCATATTTAAATAGTTAATCCATTCCTTAGAATAATGTCAAATTCTCTTAGCTTCCATGATATCAATTATTCACAACTTATTGCCAGAAATCTCAATTCCACCATTGGTACATACTTATTCAATAATTTTACGTTCTTGACTTGTTAGTCCTTTGATCCTAATCTTATCAATTCAACACGATAATTCATCTTATCAACAAAACCTTGAGAGATAAACAATTAAGTTCCTCTCACATCTTTTAATACTCTAACGCATAAGGTATTCACCATAATCATCCATGTCATCACGTCCGTATTCTGAATAACATATTTCACAGGTAAATTGCATATTCTCGTTCTCGAAGGCGTATTCCTTATTGGAGTAGATTCCCTTGGCTCTTAGTGGATCCCTCACTGGGGCTAGTGATGGCAATCCTTGCCATATGCCCTGGTCTCCTTTCCGTGCATAAGAGGTAGCTGGAACTTTGTCTGCTTGGTCCATAATACGTTGATTTGTTTGAAAAACTTTTGCAAAGAACGACGGTATAACGAAATAACTAGAAGGATTCATAATTCAATAAACTTGAAGTTGAAAAGAAAGAAGGAATAGTGATTTGGATATTGTTAGGTCCCAATGTGTTTGTAGAAGGGGGGGGGGGTTGAATACAAACACTACCGAATAATCGAATTAAATGCAGAATAAAAAATATGAAACAAAATTCAAGTTAAATAAAAATATTATTAAACTTGAAAGGTGTTACAACAACTGTATCGATTACAATGAATTAATCTCAAATTAATTATCACAAATCTAGAATAAATTCGACATGAACTTTTTCTATTTTTGTAATAAAAAGATTCAAATCCTAAACGCAATTTGAGATTAAGTTCTAGGGATTTTGATCCGCTAGATTGTTACACAAGAACAAGATAAAGATTTCTAGTTGATTGGATTTAACTTTACAATCTAGAAATTGATCTTGAAGTTTGCAGATGAGATGAAATATTTTTCTGCTTCTTTTTCTTTTGTTCTCGGGTTCTGTTTTTTGTTGGATAATGAAGAATGAATGCTTCTGCTTCTTTTAATCAATTTAGCTGAATGAAAATAGAGCTGGCATGACAATCCTTTGGCTCAGTAAGACAATCGGTAGGACTATCTTTAGAGCTAGCAAGACAATCAGAATGAACTAGCAAGACTTTCGGTATGACTATCAATTGTCATACCGATTGTCATAGTAGTTAAAACAGATTGTTTTTGCTGAATTAATAAGTGATTTTAATCTAATAATAATTCTGGTAAGACAATCAACTGAATTAGCATGACTTTCGGTATGACTATTGATTGTCATACCGATTGTCATACTAATACAATCAGTTGTCTTTTTGGAATTAAAACAGATTTTAACCAATTCAAAATTCTGAAAAACCTTAATATTAATTCTGAATTAATTAATCAATTAATTTAATTAATCAAATAAATTAATCTTTTGTAGATATAATTTATTTTCTTAATTAAATTATATGACTTAATTAATTAATAGAGAATTAATACTAATCTTGAGCAGCATCAATTCTTCTGTATATCTTCTGAAAATCATTGAAATATATGAATCAATTCCACCACTTTAATGTTGACACTTAATGTACTGTCTGGTTCATGAGTGACTAACTTCCGTGACGTTTCTTCATGTCTTGACTTTGACACTTTGATTTTCTTCAGATTAAATCCTTGTAATTAATTGATACTCTGACGAGATCTCTGTTACTTGATTAAATCCACAATCTTGATTTATATCACTGAGGCATGATCAATTTCTTGAACTTCTTCCAGTGAATAAATTCCTCAAGTCTGTAGATGAACCTTGTTTCTGAATCCTCTGACAGATGTTACTTTGCGAGATCTCTCTGACGGTCGATCCACTATTTACTTATTACATTCTTATTTGAGTTGAGTTGAATCCTCGAATATACAAATAGGCTATGACATATGACTTACAATCTCCCCCTATTTGTTTGTTAGACAATAACACACAAATACCTAGAGGATAACTCAACTAACAAATAAGAAAAAGATATAAAAAGAAATGCAAAGTAAATAGTAGAAAAGTTCTGGACTAGATTTAACATTTTCCAGATTCTAAGTAGATGTTCCTCTAGACTGAACATATCTTCAAGTAGTTCCATCTTCATTTGTACAACTATATTTCCTGTTGAGAAGCCCATATCTCTCTTGCTTCTCCCCCTATGAGAATCAACTGATTAAAGAAGATCATCTTCGTTTACCACCTCTCCCGTACAATAGGATCCGCAGATAAAAACTAATGGTACTCCCCTAACAGCTTCTTCCCTTACTAGAAAATTACCTTGTGTTTACCACCTCTCCCGTACAATAGGATCCGTAGTTACAAACAACAATGGTGTGGTGTAGTGTACATGTAGGATCTTTTTCTTCCCCACTGCTATTTCTCCCCCTTAGTTGAGGAATCCTCCAAACTATTTCTTAAGCTTTTATCTCCCCCTTAAAGAAGGAATGTATGCCGTCGTCTGAAGGAGTTCTCATATTTCACTTGGTTGGAAAAGAAATAACAAGTAGTTTCTCTTTCTTCCTCACTGTGAGTGTGTGATCCTGTTTAGTGTACCTCACATGTGTTTCACTCTTCTCTCCACTCGTGTTTACACTCATTCTCAAAAGTGTATCACTCTTCTCTCATAGCTCCATAATCCAGCTATACCTGCAAGGAAAATCACCTTAGCCATCCTTAAGGAGGTCACATGTGGTGCAATTGGAGTTCACAAATCCCCATCCTTGTTAAACTCGTCAGATGAATCTGAGTCATAATTTACAAGTTGCTAGTTTCCCTTTTAGGGTTCCAGATTTGAATTCTGGGAAGGTAAACAATGATCCATCGAATTTAGCATAAAGATCAAAGTTCCCTTCTAATGTCTGTGAAGACATTTCCTTGTGACTCATCAGGTAATATCTGAATCATTGTCAACAAGTTGCCGATCTGCGCCTATGTCAGATCCACTATCCGCGGATGCATCTAGGGGATTTAAGCCTGGGGAGGTAGACACTGACCACTGACATATGGCTTTTGGATCAGTATCCTCTCCTAACACCTGTAAAGGCAATTGGTCCATTAACGAACCTTGAACAATCGAATCTGACCTTAAAATGGTCGAAACTCTTGTTTCCGTCAACTCATCCTTTGTGTGTGTAACCTTTCCTTGTGCATCAAGAATTGTTTATATTTGAGGTGGTGACACTACATCGGATACCCTGGCCGACAGGCAAATTTCAATAGACACACCCTGTTGAGAGAATGAATCTAGTAACTGTTTTTATGCCTTTTCAACCATTACATCCTTTTGAGAAGATGTATGGGGGGTTAGCAGTTGTCTCGGTTTAAATACTACTCATCTTTGTAGGAGACAGAGCTACTGGGTTGACTACAGAACCTTCCTTATGTGGTGCACTAAGGCACTATCTCCCTCACGCTCATTCATACTACATTTAGTGGTAATAGAGTGTTGGTTGGTTCTATTTTTGTGTTTGTCTTTACAGTCTGGGATAAATGTTGTGGGTTTTCAACCTCATGACTGTCAATGAAAGAAAGTCATTGGAGACTGAACCTGTATCACAGAACATATGGTAATAGAGAGAAAATGATTTACAATAGTGATTTCAAAAGATTTTACATGACATAAGAAATCACTAATGTATAAAGAAGTTTGAGTTCAATGATAGCATTATCAATATATCACTGCACATATAAAACAATATGATTGTGCCTAGTGATAAGAGAGTTATAAATATGACGACTCTACTAGTTCATATAAAATTATAACTTCTGTTAGAGTGCCATACCATGTCCTTGACGATTGCTTGAGTAGTACACTAGTTCATACCAACCTGAAGTGAGACTGTGAAGAAGAGATTGCATAGTCCAATAGATCTGCAGCTGCAAAGTCCATGAACTATGGTGCACTGACTTCCTCTTTTGACTCACCAACCAGGAGTACACTTGTACACATCTTACTAGAGTCCAATTCCAAGTGTAATGTGCAGCAGGTGCCTAATATGTCATAATATTCTCAAGTCTCGTCACTGATGCTATATGTTAGATACTGCTTCCTGATAATAACCTAGCACAATATACAAAATTTCACTGATAACATATCCAGCTTGCAAACAGCCATACCCCTCAGATAAACCTTTGCTGTTATCTCCAAAGGTAACCATGGGGCCAGCTTTCTCAACCACATTTGATAGCAGGGCTCTATCTCCGGTCATATGTCTTGATGATCCACTGTCAAGAATCCACACTACCGGTTATACCTGTTTAATGCCCTGCACTACAAATGGATTAGACCTTCTTCGGAACCCAAACTTGGTTGGGCCCGGCATACTTGTAGAATTGTCCTTTGTCAAGCAAAACAACATTTTTAATTTTAATGGTCTCAACTTTCTCAATGACTGAACATTTGACCTTGTAAACAGCGTTAACAAATTTTTGTTTAAGCTTAGGCACAAATGTCTCCTTTCTAGCCTTAGAAGGACTAGAAGTCTTAGACTTATCATGCTTCTTGTTATTCACATGCTGACGAGGAGTAGTCTTATCATTAGAAACATGCTTACCATTAAAATAAGCATACATCATATTAAAAGCACAAGACATACAATTAGAAACACCACATGCTTTATGAGAGATATTAACAACAGGCAATTTATGCATGGTAGACATGGCATTTTTGTTATCCAACTCATGTGTGTCTGAGTTAGTCTCAGTTGTTTTCACAACTTTGACTGGAACTTTCGACACACTTGACTTGGAAACAACCTTCTCATTAGCATGATCTTCAACACGTATTTCTTCTTGAATAACAGAAGAGGTCACATCAAATGGTTCAGCAATTGATGCTTTATAGAGGGGTTCATTAACACCCTTAAGCACATGTGGTACTTCCCTCCCTTTAGCACAGACATGAGGAGGGAGTTTATGCCTAATTCTCCAATAGCAACATTGTAATCATAACCTATTCCAGATATTTGATTAACAGCTTGCTTACTGTAGAACTCTTTAGCCTTCGAACAAGAATTGAAGTAGGCTCTAACCTTAGTCTCAAGACCGGTGATCTTGTCTTTGAGAATAGTTTCGAGTTTTCTATAACAGTCAACTCTATTCTCTAGAAAAGATACTTGTTCTTTTAACTTGTCTTGATTAATGTGCACAAGTCCTCTTTCTCAAGGTCTGTGATCTGTAAACTTAACAGTTCATTATCACGACGTGCACAATCTAAGTTACCTCTTAGATGATAAACCATTTCAGCATCAGAAAGTTTTACCTCTATTCTTGACGATGAAGCTTTTCCCTCAATAGCCATATGAGCAAGATTTCCTTCTTCTTCATCTTCACTGTCAGTATCATCCCAGCTTCTTCCCTTTGCCAGATAAGCCCTTTTAGAGTTACTCTTCTGATTTGACTTATAAGAGTTCTTCCTTACTTGCTTTGGCTTCCTACATTTTGTGGCAAAGTGTCCCAAATCATTGCAGTTATAGCATCTAATGGTGCTCCGATCAACCATCCCTGTTTTGTATCCACCACTGCTGGTGTTAGAGGATGAAGATCCACCTTTCTGGAATTTGTTGTAGTTGGACTTGTACTTAAGCTTGGGATTCCTCTTGAATCTGACATGGGAGAATCTCTTGACAATTTGGGCCATTGACTCGTCTTCCAATTGCTCCAGCTCTTCCAAGGAATAAAAATCATCACTTGATTGATTTGTAGTAGGAGGATCATATTCTGCTACTAACATATTTTCCTCAGCCTTGGAACACTATACCATTCTCTCCGACTGTTGAGATTGTTGTTGTTGTTGACCTTCAGCTATAAGAGCAGTAGATGTGCTGACCATTCTATCTTTTCCGTAGACTTCCTTTTGCTGAATCTGCTCCAACTCATAGGTTTTCAACACACCATAGAGTCTATCCAAAGAGATCTCACTCAGATCTCTAGCTTCTCTAATGTCAGTGATTCTATGTTCAAGATGAGTTGGCAGTGTTAAAAGGAACTTTTTGTTGACCTCCCTGATTGAATAATATTTCCCATTTATGTTCAGGTTGTTGATCAACGCATTGTACCTCTCAAACACTTCAGTAATTCCTTCTCCTGGATTTGATTTAAAATATTCATACTCAGAGGTTAGGATCTCCAACTTGTTCTCCCTAACTTCCTCTGTGCCTTCATTAATCACCTCAATAGTTTCCCACATGTGTTTGGAATTTTTACAGTTCATCACATGTCTGTTCATCAGGGGATCAAGGGAATCAATTAAAATTAACTGAAGGCTGGCATCCAAGGAGGCTTCTTCCTTCTCAGCAAGAGTAAAATCTTCGGGCTTTTTTGAATAGGTTCTAGCTTTAGTAGTCACCACATCATCTACTATCACCTCTGGTTCAATAACCATCGGAGTTTTTATACCCTTCTTTAACAAGTTCGAATATTTGGGATTTGCAACTTGTAAAAACAAGAGCATCTTCTTCTTCCACATAATATAATTCTCTTTATCAAATTATGGAATTTTAACGGTTCCAACTTTTTGTGAAGTCATTATGAATTTTTGAATGAATAAAAATTCAAAGAGTTGAAAAATCACAAAAGTCTAGGATCTCGATTTGTTCGTTAATCAGAAGGCTCTGATACCAATTGTTAGGTCCCAATGTGTTTGTAGAAGGGGGGGTTGAATACAAACAGTACTGAATAATCGAATTAAATGCGGAATAAAAAATGTGAAACAAAATTCAAGTTAAATAAAAATATTATTAAACTTGAAAGGTGTTACAACAACTGTATCGATTACAAGGAATTAATCTCAAATTAATTATCAGAAATCTAGAATAAATTCGACATGAACTTTTTCTATTTTTGTAATAAAAATATTCAAATGCTAAACGCAATTTGAGATTAAGTTCTAGGGATTTTGATCCGTTAGATTGTTACACAAGAACAAGATAAAGATTTCTAGTTGATTGGATTTAACTTTACAATCTAGAAATTGATCTTGAAGTTTGCAGATGAGATGAAATATTTTTCTGCTTCTTTTTCTTTTGTTCTCGGGTTCTGTTTTTTGTTGGATAATGAAGAATGAATGCTTCTGCTTCTTTTAATCAATTCAGCTGAATGAAAATAGAGCTGGCATGACAATCCTTTGGCTCAGTAAGACAATCGGTAGGACTGTCTTTAGAGCTAGCAAGACAATCAGAATGAACTAGCAAGACTTTCGGTATGACTATCAATTGTCATACCGATTGTCATAGTAGTTCAAACAGATTGTTTTTGCTGAATTAATAATTGATTTTATTCTAATAATAATTCTGGTAAGACAATCAACTGAATTAGCATGACTTTCGGTATGACTATTGATTGTCATACCGATTGTCATACTAATACAATCAGTTGTCTTTTTGGAATTAAAACAGATTTTAACCAATTAAAAATTCTGAAAAACCTTAATATTAATTCTAAATTAATTAATCAATTAATTTAATTAATCAAATAAATTAATCTTTTGTAGATATAATTTATTTTCTTAATTAAATTATATGACTTAATTAATTAATAGAGAATTAATACTAATCTTGAGCAGCATCAATTCTTCTGTATATCTTCTGAAAATCATTGAAATATATGAATCAATTCCACCACTTTAATGTTGACATTCGATGTACTGTCTGGTTCATGAGTGACTAACTTCCGTGACGTTTCTTCATGTCTTGACTTTGGCACTTTGATTTTCTTCAGATTAAATCCTTGTAATTAATTGATACTCTGACGAGATCTCTGTCACTTGATTAAATCCACAATCTTGATTTATATCACTGAGGCATGATCAATTTCTTGAACTTCTTCCAGTGAATAAATTCCGCAAGTCTGTAGATGAACCTTGTCTCTGAATCCTCTGACAGATGTTACTTTGCGAGATCTCTCTGACGGTCGATCCACTATTTACTTATTACATTCTTATATGAGTTGAGTTGAATCCTCGAATATACAAATACGCTATGACATATGACTTACTGATATGAATGAGACAATCACATTGGTACTTAAGATGGCCAGTCTTTTATACCATATGGCATACAACACATGATTAGGTGGCGTCCCACCCGATTCTTCGTTATCCTGACAAAGCGTCTCACCATAACACCGTTTGTCCCAATCATAGAGTAAAACTTGAGGGGAACAATTTAAATTTAAAAGGAATGCAATATCCTCCTTTTTGATATCATCATAAGGAGTTTATTAAGAAAAGAAGTTCATATATTTTTAGGAATTAAAAAGGAATATACGCTGTAATATTGAAGACAAAAACGACACCATTGGTTACCATCCACATTTCACTTGTATTTATCTTTCGAGCTTGTTCGATCATATTCCCATTGTTCCATATAACAACTTTAGAAAGTGCGTTGAAATGCCTTCACAAATTAAGCATTATGGTAAATTCTTAGTTGTCACGTCTTGCGTCTTTAACATCGCACCTACACGTATAATACTTTAATAATTTGATCATCATGGCGTCCCTACCAGATAACTTCGAGTTTCATTTTTCAATTTAGAATAACCCCGAATCATTCAACATAGCGATCCTTTCGTTAATAATATTCTTCTTTTAAAAAAAAGTCTAGAAATCTTCCCAATATTCTGCGATCAAGCCCAGGCTCCTTTTTAAATCAATAAATTCTTTAAACTTTAATGTCTCTGTAACTGGATGAATAATTACTCCGTACGCGGATTCTGGTATTAATCTTGTCAAATAATATTTGCACCTTACCGTTAGGAATAATCAACTTCTTCATAATCGCGGGTTACTTTGTTCTCTGAATTAACAATATTAAGTATGAAATAAGCATCCTTCCCGGTGATCCGGGTCTTTTAACAAACAAGAAACTCAAGTAGTAATTTGACAACCAATGTTTAAAACTTATTTTATTCAAAAAGGCTTTTAGAAATTTTTGTAAGAAAATCTTTTTCGAAAACTTGTTAAAAATTTTGAAAATCACAAATCTGGTTGTCCTTACTATATGAGTTGGTTATTGTCCTTCCGACCTATAACAAAATACCAAATTAAAGAAACGATCACATAAAAGTCCGTTCACTTTAATCTACCTTCTTTCCTTTATGGGGTCCATTTTCCTTCCTTAACCGATGATCCCTTCAATTGTCGTTGCATGTTATCGCATTCGTAGCTTCACATTAAAACTTTCATACTGGTAATACTCCCGTCATCAACTTTGCAATCGATAAGTGGAGCAGACTATTCAATAGTCAACAAGTCGGAAAATATCATATCACCTTGTTACTATAAATATATCACATCGTCATAACACCATTATCTAAATTCAAGAAAGCTCCAGATCCATACTCTTTTCTAACTCTCTTTCAAAACTCTGCTAGTCCATTCCTCAAGCTAGTCATGGGGGCCTAGTCACTAATGGCTTCATTTAATCTGGTAGCAGCTATCCTTCGAAACACGTAAATCTTCTTTCTAAACTCCTTCTCATTTTTATTTATATCTCTAGTACTCACTATTTACTGTAACTCCCGAATTCATCCTCGTAGGTACTGTTGCTTCATAGGACAATTTTTAAACTGAGGGTATAGAACATGGTATAGGGTAAACTGAAGAGATACACTCACAACCGAATGTCCAGTAAAACAAGAATAATCAGATGGAGGTTCTTAAATAGATAGTCTCACATCAAGAGGTGGTAGAATAGCGTAGAATAGCTTGAAGAGATACAACTGTCATAACAGAAGATAGTACCATTAATACTGATGGAGGAACAAGGTGCAAATCAAATCCGAGAGAATATGACGATCCTCGAACGGGAAGCTCCAAACGATCAGATGATACAGGGAAATCAGGATCTGCCATTGCCGTTGTCTGGAAATCACGTCGCAAGTTAAGAATCCCGAATCGCAATATGAACCGTGCCAGAGACCTATCATACAATCGCACTCAACCTCACAACGTCTTATCTTTCTATTTCCTATTCCTAATCCTAACCCTTTACCCAATCCCGACAATCTAGGATTGTTTCAGTGACTTATAACCTGTAGCTCTGATACCAACCTGTGGCGCCTTCCAAACCCTGGTCAGAAGTTTGGGGTCCATAACACATACACAATATATGAACCTGTATATGAGATACTATTTGCAATGACCCTGCTTTACACAACCACGGATCGCAACAGGTTAAAGTATGAAAACAAGCTACAATCTAAACCTTTATTACGACGTACCAAATCCCAACTAATTTAACTTACAACTGTTAATAAAATCATTCTTACCATCTGACTATCTCTCTACCGTATGAAGCTCCTTCTAGCTCGATCCAACTCAACTGGAACCTTAGCCCGCACTTTGGACTGAGGAACTTCACTATCATCCATATTCTTTTTAACTGTAAAATATATAAAAGAATCGCAAGGGTGAGCTAACTAGCTCAGCAAGTCTTAATAGGGGTAACTGAGGTTAAGCAATAATCAAATGAATTGATTCAGAGGAATCAAGTTTCTTTTTAACTAATCAATATAATTGGATATTCATTTTAAATTTTAAAAACCAAGGTTAGGCTGCTGATCAGTCACGCACTAACCCCGAGCGAAGCACACAGCTCTGCTCTACGAACTGAATCCAAGACACACATTGGCCTAATTCGACCACGAATCTGGTCCATATAAAGAAAACTATCCAATTCTAAAATAATTTAGTGTAATAAACAATGTAATTCAATAAGCAAGATCATAATCAACAGCGATAAAGCATTGGTATAAAAGCGTAATGCAATTCTTGAGTATCACAAGGGTATATCAGGGTATGTATAAGAAACAGTTTCCATTTTGTAAAGGATCAGGTATTAGACCAGTAATTATTTTTTAAGGTATAGTTCTTTGATGTTATAAAGAATGGTGGGAGTATAAAAGTCTCTGTGTTTTCAAACAATTTAGTTCCAGTATTTGGTGTTTGGTAGTTATACATTTGGGGTGTAGTATCATATTTGTGTGGTTTGGTGTCTGAGGATCAACAAAGGATGGTTTACAAAGAATAAGGCTTATGGATCAAGATCAAGAAAAATTAGGGTTCAAAGTTAAATAGTTTAAAGCACTTGCATTATAAAACATGAGTTATTTTGAATAATAGCGACATGTTATGAAACAGTTCAAAAATATTGGCAATATATCTTGAAGAAAAGCTCACAAGTACTTGCCTTACAGGGCTTTACAATTATTACTGATCAGTTCTGAGCCGAGTCTGTCGCTCAGGCTTTAACGTCCAACCACTAGATCCCATTGGATTCGACTTCGACACTCAGGTTTTTCTGTTGAAACTCTACTGAGCTTGTCGACTGACCACTAGGTTATCTCTAGTCCATTGTCCACTTTCGGTTTTCCGACTAGAACCTACAGGGTCGAAATACTCTATGTTAGATACCCAGTTATGCTTGACATATCCTCGCTAATCACCTACCCATACGATATCATATTACGAATCGTAATCATTCATATTATAATAACACAAACCACAATTAGAGTTCACGTTTTCGAAATCGGTTCCATGTTCGTTTTCAGAAAATACTTATACTTGTCATTTTACGAAATTAGGGTTACTGAGTTTCAGATAGAACAATTACCACAACATACAATCAATTTCGTATATGTATTTACTTATACTCGCTCGACGTCCCGATAATCCTCGGATACGCTCCCGTATTTCCGTAGTTCAATTTCCCGGAAATCGGACAACGTTCCCTTTGTTTATCGGACTACCCGTCAAAACATCATCGAAGTCAATAACACAAATCACAATCCAATTTTCACAATTCCACAACCATTCCCATACGAAACTAATTACATGACTCTTTTTATTTATTCTATAAAAATTAGGACTCAGAATAAATTCATCACCGTCCACCGTCGACGGCGGTAAAATTCGCGGGTGCCCGAAAAACATTTCGGGTTTCCAACGCGTATTATACCGATTAAATCCATATTTATTCCCGCACAATAAATTTTATCTCACGAAACTTCGAATCAATTTATTCACTGCAGCAAGTAAAATAATTAATTAAATTAGTAAAATTTTTAAACACCACTGCGTGTAAACACACGCATAAACATCACCAATCGAACCAGACATTAAGAGGCCGGAAAGAATAAACGCAAGGCAACAACCACAGCTCTCGGCTGCTATACACACATACATATACGCACGCGCGTATGTATATATATGCAGAAACGGTCAAGGCCACGATAACAATTACCGGAATCAGGGGGTAGCAAGCGATCAGCACAGGGAACACCGAAGTAACGCCGGCGGCGGAACCGACGGTTTGTTCACCGAAAGAAACAAGGAAAACAGCGGCGGAACTCCGAAAAACCGGAGAAAACAGAGGGGGTGGGGATAGATATGTAAAAGAGGGAGAGAAGCACAGAGCGTGAGAGATAGATGAGAGAGACGAGAGCTGTGAGAATTAGAGAGATTTGATCGAGAGAAATCGAGAAATAAGTCTCGCGAAATTAAGAGATAAATGAAAAAGAGGGATGTTGCTGCTGTGTACACGTTGCACTGAAAAAAAATATATATGTGTCTCTTTAATTGAATAACCATGAGACACGTGTTTTATTTACCTGAATAACCCCGTTTCAGTACAGTTTTAATTTGTTTCACGATATAAGGTGCAAATAATTACTAACCGAAATGATTCCAAAATAATCTTAAAATATTATAAATATCCCGAAGTTAATTAAAACGTAAATTTTGAAATTTTAAAACAAGTTCTGAAACACAATTTATACCCGCTTTTAACAAATAACGAATCAACGCGCGGATGAAATTAATTTAAAAAATCCCCAGAATAATTTTAAAATTCCCGGAAATTCCCAACTTAAATAAATATGAGTTTCATAATTTTTAAACAATTCTGGAATTAAATGCAGATTTTACAATTAAATGTAATCATAAAATCGTATAGGGTTAAATAATTGATAAAATATTGATTTCTAAATTTTGTAAAATCCCAAAAATAATTATTGAAATTTTAAAATCATGAAACTAATTTTAGAGACAATCCAAATATTTACGGGTTTAAAACTCTAATAAAATTACTTTTAAAAATAAAACAGAATAATATAACTCAATCTTTAACTACACATTCCAATCATTGACACCAATAAATCATAGACAAATAGTATATATCAACATACTGCTACCAAAACCAAGACACATATTTTATTTAATTAATACTTGCACAATTACATATTTAAATAATTCAAAAATTCACGAGTCGTTATAGTGATGAAGTTAGAATCCCATGTTTGTGTCATATAGTAATCAATCCCTTTTAATCTCTTAATTAATATTCTTTAGTATAATCTCTTAGTTAATCTTAGTTATAAACAATCTCAATTAATTATTCGTCTTAGCATTGAATAATAACCATACCATTGTTGTATAAGTGCATTGATTGAAATTAACTTAAACCAGTCTCTGTGAGAACGGACTAGAATTGATTCTATATTACTTGCAATCGCGTATACTTGCGTGAATATTAGCGCGTATTTTCATCCTAACAATAGTGCCCACATCTCTCTATTTAGCTTCAATATTGACTCGATTACGAGTACGAGTGACAAATATTTTACTATCAAATCAGAAAGTAAACACATAACATGTTACTACCTCTCATCTGAGCAGGTTTTACTTCATTCATTAAAAAACCTATAAGGCTTTAATATCATGTTTAAGGAACTTTCCGTAGTTCTTGTCATTAGAAATTCAAGTACCGAATTTCTCTAAAAATTTTACATGGTTCACACGAACCTACATTTATGGCTCACCTACTGGGACAACCAGAAGAGGCCCAAGGAAGAACATAAATTTTCAATAGACCCACATTCAGTGATCCTTGATCAACTGAAGCGTTAGGGTTAACAACTTTTCGGATTCTCTCTGAAGTTAAGCATAAATAGCTGATATTAATATTCACCGTATTAAATATCACATGGATCACTATAATAGGCTCGTGTGTCACTGCTGCAGCAGACCGACACCAACACGTGAAATTAAAATTTAACTGGAGGAAAAGTCCAACCAGAGAAATATAATTTATGTGCCGGCCCATAACCTGTACTTCAGGCACATTAGGTTTTTTAATATGGAGAATCCCGAGCAATTGTAAATCTGGTTCACTTCAGCTGCACAATTCGTCACATTGTTTAACAACAAACATATTACTTCATAATATCCAATGCAACATAAGTGAGAATACTAGAACAATTTTTTTCCGGTCAAACTATTGTTAACTAACAAGACACATTACATAATAAAACAAATTATGTCTCCTTTAATAGCTTTCCAAAGTCTCCATATAGACTAAAAGCATTTTGTTAACAAATAAATCTATTAAAATAAGATATTTAGAACTACATAGTTTGCATCACATTTATTCACAAACCTATGCTTGTAGTCTATTTTCTCCAATTAAATAGATACGCGGTAAGACCTTTATTTATCCAGTATTATAAGCTTGTGATATAACTCCATTATTAAAGATTAAACAATAATAATTGATGTTTTGTCATCACTCAACAATGATTAAAAATTAATCACCAAATAATCAAGTTCCACCTTGAAGGGTCACATCTATGTAGCCATATCATTTAATTGCATAGCAATATCATATTATAAATTTGCAAACACGCATGGAAGCTATAACATATACGATTCTTATATCAGTATACTAATAATTCCGAAATCAATTAAGAATGAAGAAACTCTAGCTCATATATATTATCAATCACCATGCTAATTAAATAAAACATAATAAGCTATCCATTAATAGAGAAAACATGGACAAATTATAAATTTCGGTTTAATCTACCAATTTTTAATGATTAACCCGAGAAACAGAAATCGCCAAATATGTCCATTTGAATATAAGTTGATCATAAATCAATAACCAGTAAAGCATCAATAGGCTTATAAGAAAATCAATTATCCAGCAACTTTGTGTTTACTTTTGTCTCGTACTTGTTATGCTTAAACAAATCACCACTTAAAATCAAATTTATATTAATTTCAAGCCCATGACAACAAGTCATCAACGAAATTAACGCACTAAATTTAATTTAATTAACGAGGCAAATAATGGCCACTTATATACCCATAAATATAGTGTACCATTTAGAGCCTATCAGTGATAAGTATAAGGCCGTGTTCCAATTTAAACAATCAAATTGACTTTTGCGTCTACTCACAAGAAAATATGAATATCGAAGAAAACCGCTTTAAGATTATTATCAATCTTGTACGATATAGACATTATTATATATATTGAATATATAACTAATTCACAAGAACATTACTAATTCTTAAATCACATAAGCATATATAAGAATTAACAATTAAATTAGGAGAAGGGTTTGGGAAAACAAATAGAGATTGGATTTAATCTCGAATTCAGAAACTGTCTCTTTAAAGCAGTTCTGTCCCGCACCATCCGTATTTAGCGACCTGCTTCCCAGGATAAAACGAGATACTATTATAATCGATAAATTGAAAATACTCTCAGAGAACTTGAACTAAACCCGAAAACTATCACCAGAATATTTGGAAAATTAAAAACTGAAGAGACCGAGAATTAAAGAGATGACTCTTATTTTCTCGACTTAATAAAACCGGTGCCCTAAGACTCTATTTATAAAGAGAGGTTTGAAATGACTGGTATTTCTTTTCGATGTGGTACATGGTATTTATAAGAAAAATCGAGAATTAGGTTTGTGCTACTCTCGATGGGGTATAAAACCCACTTTTGACATTAAAAAGGTCACACTTTGGAACATCAGTTCTTATTCACCTTTTACTCATTTTGACTGTATAAATATGCGTTAGAATCCACTCGAAAAGGAGAATACTTTCCAATAAATATATATCACTAACGTATAATATATCTCACTCTCATATAGAGTTTCAAAATGATTCACGACTTAGTCTAAAGTACTAATTTAACTAGTATAGTTTTCCACAAATAAGATGCAGATTTGGCATTTTGGTTGATTCATTGGACAAACTACCTATTTTCATTTAAGAAATGTATGTTGAATAATATGATTGTTTGTTTACTGTTGTGGCTAATCGATTTGCATATCCTCCGTTCATAGCAAAATTGCCCAGATAGAGTATCTTAACTTATTTTTTTGACAAACTTTAACAGTTCGAAGTACAATAATTTAGGACAAAAGACCCATGCGCCAGTTAAGCATTTAGAACATGAGACAGGCAATTCAACTTGTATATATATGTGACATCTTTGGAGTGCCTAGTTGAAATTAACTAAGAAAATTCAGTAAATATACACCTCACATTTGCAAAATACCCGAGTGAATAATGATCACATCCAGTACCAAAATTCTAATCGCTATTGGTGGAAAACATGGCTGATCATTTGATTTGTAGTATTTTCGTTTATCAAAGAAAGGGCCAACAATCCTCTTAAAAATCACTGTTTTCTAGTACTATACAAGTAATCAAGTACATGAGTATTAACTAATTACTGAGGACTGGTTTGATAGTTGATACAGTCTTTAAGAAATTAAGTATATGATATCCGTGACTCTGTATATTCTGAAATACAATCCAGGCTATGATTTACAGAGCCAAACAGCAATTACTAACATGCGTAATAGATTACCGCAACATAACCTTATTTACTTAAACCATCTAACGATAAAAGGTTACCACCATGACATACTTCCAAAGGATTGGATAGTGTCAGCTGCAAATCAATCCTCATAAGTACGGCACTCATCAGTCTCGGGATTATCCTTGCAGTACTCCTCCAACGGGTCCGATTCTTTCTTCTTGTCCCTTGCATGGCTAGCTGCTGCGCTCAACTCCTCTACCTCGTCCCATGCGGCAACACACTCTCCGCTCACAGGGTCACCTGCACAAGCCTCCTCCGCGTCCTTGATGCTCTCGGACACCTTTTCGGAGAGGTCTGCAGGTTTCGCTGCCACGGGTCGGAGTATCATTCGACCTGACCGAAACTGAGTGGAGATTTTCCATGGTTGGCTGAGTTTCAACCAGGGGGACTTAATAGTTGGTGCCTCTGAAGCCCTTGTAAAGACTCTTGGAGTTGGAAGGTTGACCCCGGATAACGTTGCAGCCATTCCTAATTAGTATTATTGAATGGCCACCTGGTTATGAAAAATAGTGAGAAAAGGGTGCAATGAAATGAAGAGGTGATCAGTGTAAATTTTATAACTGAGAGTGTAATGAATTTTAAGCACTCATTTCTTATCATCTGTACGCCAAGCATGACCGCTCGTGTCTCGATACATACTGACATGCACTCTAATACTGTGATATTTAAAAGCTTTTTGCCTCTTGGAGCAAGTACAATGCAATATTACAAGTGGTGCCATTTTCATAAGGGTTAATTTCATTTTGTAACCCCCACCTTTCATTAAATAACAAAACTATATAATTACTTTGAAAAATATAGTTTGCAACCCCCAAATTTAGATATCAAATACAATATGCATCCCTTTAACCATTTTGTTAAAAATATTTATATTGTGGAGGGTAAAATTGAAATTCAGCAAAATATTTAAATAATAATTTTGATTTTTTTTAATTAAACTAGAATTTAGAATTTCAAATTATAAAAATAATATTAATGTCAATTATTTTATTACTCATTATAATTTTTAAAATTTTAAAATATAGATATATTTAGAAACTTTATGATTATATATATGAACATATATTTTGCTTAATAAATATATTTTAAGTATTTAGCATTATGATTAATTTAGAGTATTACTAATAGAAAATGGCTTTAATTTTTTCATGTAAAAAATGCATTAAAATAAATATTTTAATTAATTTGAAATTTTAGTTACTAATATTAACATCTCAATTTCAATTTTATGACCACGAGGGATGTATATTGTAGTTGATATTGAAAGTTAAGGGTTGCAAACTGTATTTTATAAAGTAGGTATACTGTTTTGTTTTGATTTTAAATGAAATGTGGGGGTTGCAAATTGCAATCAACTCTTTCCATAATTTGAAACCAAATAGTAAAAATTTCAACTTCAAAGGAGTTCTATTCTTGAATGCAGATATGCATATATGCATCTTTGGTTCTAAATTTGAAATCAAAGATGCATTTATGCATCCATGCCACATCATCAATTAATCATAAATGACATGTATATCAGTAAACTTTATTTAAGATATAGGAGAGAAAGACAAAAATGAGTTCAATTTGAAATTATTTGGTTTCAAAATGCAACCAGCATTGGAGTTGAAGTTTTATTATAACACCAAAAAATATTTTTTGATGCCAAATTATAGCGATGACTATAGTCATTTTGCATCTAGTATTGGACTTGCTCTCGTGGTTCGCATTCTTTTTTGCATTGGTTCCTTATAATTTTGCGTCTAGTATTGGATTTGCTCTTATGGTTCGCATTCTTTTGCATTGGTTCCTTATAAGGCTCTAATCCAGGCGGAGCAAGTCCAGTTTTGTGTCGGGCGTAACTCGATTCAAAGTTAATCGAGTTGAGCCGATGTTAAACAAGTCGAGCCGAGCCAGCTCTTTTAACTAATCAAACCTAAATCTTTGGCAGAACTCGACTCTTTTAATTTTACGAGTTGAGTCGAGCCTGGTCGTTTAGCAGATTCCAACTCGTTTAATTTTATACTTAATTGATTCTAAATATCTGCCCGAATCCGGCTCGTTTAATTTAATGAGTCGAGTCTTCTCGTTTAATTAAAAATGTCAGAACCTCTGCTCGAATTAGAACTCGGATCATTTTAAGTTCAAACTTGTCGCCCTACTCAAATTAGAACTCTAATTTTTTATGTCTTAGTACGAGAGTCTCTGCCTTTCTTGAAGCAATTTGAACTTAAAATTTTAGAATATTTAAATATTAACAATAATCGAAATTCTGAGATTTAAATTATTTTACTTAAAGGTTTGTTATTCAATATAAAATTAGTATATTGAATTACCTCATTCATTTATATTGATCTTGTGCCGTTTTGTATAGCGTATTCAGGCTCGGTGACATTTTTGACACATTTGAATATATAGTTCATTTTTATTTTTATGACACATACTCAAAATCTTCCAAAAATAGCACAACGACACTATTTTTGGGGTTCTGCCACATAGATCCAGAAGTAGCAGCGTCTGGGATATATATTTTTTTTCTTTTTCTCCCCATTTGTGACTTGTGTGTATTGTTTTGCAAGTAAAAAAAATGCTCTGGAGGTCATGTTTTGAGCTCTAATATTAAATCATAAAAAAATTATTTTGATTTAATTTTTTTTGTTGGTTAGTGATGTAAACCTATTTTTATTGTATATTTTTTTATTTTAATCAAAAAGTTGTAACTATATGACTTTTGTAACTTCAAAAAGGGTGTCATGTGAGCCGAGTGTGCATTTTTTTACATGAGGGCATATTTTGGAATGCTCATATTTAATTCTAAAAATATTATTTTGGTTTAATTCTTTTTTTTGTTGAGTAGTGATGTAAACCTATTTGTAGTATGCATTTTTTATTTTAATTTTAAATTCTTCTTTCTCTTTTTATCTTTTCTTTCTTCTTTCTTTCTCTCTTTTCTTCCTACTTTCCTATTTTCTCTTCTTTCTTTCTCTCTTATTATTCATATTTTACTTTTTATTATTAATAAATAATAGTACTTTGTACTAATATTATTAATATATAATATAATTCTTTAATTTATAATAATCCAATGAGGTTGTAGCTCCCAATTATCCAAATTTGGGAGTGAAAATATTTATGAAAGTTATGAAATAATATAAATACAAGTTTATGAAATAAATTTATGAACTTAGTAATAATATTTTGTTAGGTAATGAATACAACACACAGGGAGGGTGAATGTGTGTTTGACAATTTTAGTGACTTTTTATTTTTCTTAAGCTTGGTGAACAAAGTAGATAAGGAATGTAACTTGTAAAGATAGTATAGTTTGAATGAAATAATAAGACATGCACATGAACACACTATCTTTCAAAACTTTACTTAATTTTATATTAAAATCAAGTATGTGTTTTTCTACAAATTTATGAGTTCTTGTTATATTAAAAACTCAGCTTCTCTCTTAAGAGTTACAAGAAATTTCAGATTTATTCGTTACCACTAAAATAAAGCAACCAGTGTTTACTTTATAGAACACTAAATACTGGATATTACACAACATGCAATAGCATGTACTAAACCCTATTTTTAGATATTCAAATCTTTCTATTTTTGACTTAGTGTATCTTTGCTAATCTTGCACGCCTGTGACTTTGTTTTGCCAGTTAATCCTGGCCTTTTTGTAGACTTGTCAATCCAACTGATTTGATTTTTTGTTGATTGATAATCTTGGATATTGAAATGGTTTGCACTTTGTACTTTGAGTTTTACCTCGAGATCTCTAGTTCGGTATATAGAGAACTTGACATCTCGATAAGTATATTGGCTTATCGAGATCTCTCATTACTCTATAGTTGCTTTGACTTGTGGAGGTCTCTGAGTTCTCTATAAGAGAATTTAGCTTGTCGAGATCTCTCATCTTCATGTATTCACTTTGCCTTATCGATATCTCTGAGTTCTCTAGTGACCAATTGACTTGTCGATAAATCAGAGTTCTCTAGGGATATCTTGATTTATCGATATCTCAGAGTTCTCTAGTGATATCTTGACTTGTCGATATCTCAGAGTTCTCTATTGATATTTTGACTTGTCGATATCTCAGGGTTCTCTAGTGAAGAAATGACTTGTCGATATCTCCAATCTTCATGTCTTCAATTTGGCTTGTTGATATCTCTGAGTTCTCTAGTAGCTTTCCTGACTTCTCTAGAAGTCATTCTGGAGTTCTCGAATGACTTCTATATAACACTTAATCTGTGACGTGTAGAGTTCTTGACTTAGAACATTTTTCTCAAAACAGATTTATTCAACTCCAAGCTTCTTCATAATTCTTTTGAGGCATGATCTTCATGTTGTTCTTCCAGATCAAATTCTTAGGCTTGATACTATTTACAGAATAAGACTTCACTCTGCTCCATTTACATTTTTACATAATTAAATGTTACAATACATAATTACATAGATTATCATACAACTTACTTAGGGTTGTCAATTTGACTTAGTCTTGTTATTGTACATGCATGTCTTGCATAACAATCTCCCCCAATTTGTGAGAAGATTGCTTAACACAAATACATGCATGTTAACAAGACTAACTCCAAGCTACAATGGAAAATAAGACTAATATATAAAAATTGACTAAAATACATCATTTATACGTCAGGTGATTTCTTGAGTTTAAGCAGTTATATACATAAAAAAAACTGGGACTTTTGATTCTTCTCTAATGAGGTCCTTTAGATATACAAGACTTTCAAGTTCCTCTATGATTGGTGTCACTGTTAAAGCTTCCACCATTTTGAGTCTGTCTTGCTTTGGATAACCATCTAACATCTCAATTCTAAATTTTGAGAATGAGCTAGCTTTTATATTTAGAAATCTTCCATCCTTGGAAATTCTGCTCATACCTTTTGCCTTGAGTTCTTCTGATCTTTTAATATAAAATTCAATCTCCTCATCATACTTCCTCTTCTTCTCCTCATATTCAGCTTTATTCATTGCTCTTATTTCCTCCCTTGCAATCAACCATTCAGCTAAAACAGATCTCCATGCTCTTGTAGCAGTATCCTTGTCCTTTAGTAAGCTTATCACTCTTTTAATTTCTGTGGAAGAGAGAGTGTCCATAAAGTTTTTGCCAAGAAAAGTGAATGACCCATCTTCAAAGTAGATTCTTACTTCTCTTAGAGTTACAACCCAGACTCTAACTATTTCCTTAGCTAGTTGTTGAAAATAATCTTCATCTAAGATGCACCAATTTAAAGGTAGAAAATCACATTGCTTGAAACAGTTCGAGATGGCCCTTTCAGTAATTTGCACTTTTTCGGTATGCTTGGCTTTCTTAGGTTTCCTCCCAACATACTTGTAGTTGACTTTGAGTGATGGCTTTGCAGAAAGTAGGTTTGTGATTTTCTTGAGATGTTTGGCTAGAGGTGATTGGTACTTTTAGAAATGTGTTAGCAGTTTGTTTGTATAGAAATTTAGGCTTTGAGTAGGATGATGTTCAGTATATGAGTTTGTTGAATTTGATGGTTGAGCTTGAGTTATTTGGATTTTTAGGGTTTGTTGTGGTTGTGGTCCTGATTCATCTTGGTTTTTCTTCCTTCTCTTCTCATCCCCTTTCTTCTTCTCATCATCCTTTTTCTCTTCTTGCTTCTTGTCCTTGCTGCCAGTTGTTTTAGAAGATTGACTTGGATTTGAGCCAGAAGGTTTTTATTTATCATCCTTCTGCTCATCATCATCCTTGTCATTTCTTAAATTATACTGAGTATTCATTAACATGGTGTCAACATTTACAAGATATTTGTCTAAGATCTGTATCATCTCATCATCATCATGCTTCTTTCTCCTTTTGTACTTTAGATCAGACTGCAAAGTCATAATCAACCTCATATTTGATTTGACATAGTGTTTAGGAACAAGGAGATGTTTGCATTATTTGGTTGTTGGACGGATGTAGACTACCCATTTGTGTGGATATATATAGGCTTCTGGAAAAGCTGCTATCTGTGCATTTTTGAGCTCATGAAGAAGTTGGGTGTCCTCTTAAATAATTGGATTTACTTTGTCAATCATTACATCCAGTTCAGATGCTCTTAAGGTTTTAAGATTCGGAAGAGACACCTGAAGATATCTGTCCACACCACCATCATTAATGTTCACAACAATCCTTTTCTCCAAGAAGTTATCAATTCTCACAACCACTGCCCTGATGAAGTTGATGTTCTTGGCCAAAGCTTTCTTGTAGGTCATGTAATTATTTTAGAGAGACATTCTTAGTACTGCAAGAAGTTCACTGAATTCCTGGTCTTGATTGGGTCCTTCTGCAGCCTTTAGAAGTCTTTCCTTTCCAACATCAACTTGAGCACTTGAAGAGCTTTGACCAACCTGAATAAGCTCTTTAGATTTAGCTTTAGCATCCCTGGATTGTTGAATCATGGCCTCAATCTCCTTCTTAGTCTTGGTGACAGGCATAAGTAGGGGAGTTGGTAATTCTGGCCTTATTTGTTCAGGTAGATAGAGCAATGGTATGTTGAGCTTCCCCATGATGACCCCCAAAATAACATAATTCTGTATTTGAAGATGTTTGTGAGAGTCCACCAGGGTTTTGATATATGTCTGTTGACTCTACATCAAGGATGTAAGAGCTTGAACCTGTGCACTTAGTGAGTCATTTGATGATTTGAGAGAAGAGACTTGGTGTTGCAGTTCTTGAACTTGTAGTGTGGATGAGGATTGAGATGTAGAAGAGGTAGAAACTCCAAAAGTGTCCTGAACATCCTTCTTGATTTCATCCATGAGCAAGGCTGAAGGAGTGTATCTGCTTGAATGCATTTGATCAAGCTTCAGTCTTGTGTCATTAGAGTGAATGATGTGATTTTGGACTTGTTCATTCAGAGCCACAAATGAAGTCTTGAGGTTCTTCATATGAGTTTCCATTCCACTGAGATCATATCTTGACATTTGGTCAGCAAAGTTTATGAATTTGTTTATTATTGTAGTTTGAGAAGGATTGATTTGATCCATCTTTTCCCTCACCATCTTCATTACTTTATCTTGATGTCGAGTCAATGTGATTTGAAGTGCTTTTTTAAAGTTGTGGAAGACCTTGATTTAAGCTTTGTACACATCATTGATAGCATCATACACTTTCTGAGGAGTTAGGGATCTAGCATTGCTTCCCAGAATAGTGATATACTCCTCCCTGAATTTGGCTAGCACATCATCCATTTCAATAGAGAATTCCTTATCCAACCAAGCATCACAGTTTGCATCCTGACCAGCTTCATCAATAATTTTAGCTTGATTTTCTTTAACATCAGCCTGGTAGGTGAGCATGATAGCTTGGTAGTCCTGCTTTGACATGTTGGATGTGAGCAGCTGTTGTGATATTTGTGCAAGGCCTCCAAGCTGATCAACTTTAAGATCTTTAATGGTTGAAGGTTGATCTGCAGTTTCTTGGAGCCAGTGGGAGATTAGGTGAGGTTGTTGAGGTTGAAAGGTTGAGGGTTGAGGGTTAGAACCACCTGTGACAGAAGTCACAGTTAGACTCACAGATTTCTCTGTGTTTGTGACAAGTTGTTGTTCCTCACATGTAGTGGGAACCTCCAATTGAATTGGAGGGGATTTGACTGGGTTACTATCATGTGCACCAGTCTCAAACCCTTGTGTGTCTTGCACCACACTGTCACTTAAATGTGTTATTCTTGCCTCCTCTATGACATGATCATTGGCATACTCCCAGCTTCAATTGTCAAAGCAATTTCAGTCAGGATTTTGAGGGGAGTTTCCTGGAACAGGAACCTCCGATTGAATTGGAGAGGATTTAGATAGCTCCCCCTCAGGAGTACTACCCTCAAACCTAACATTCTGTGAAGACTGATTTGTACATGAAGGTGCATTTGTGATTTCCATGGGGCCTTCCCCCATGTTTGTGTTGGTGTCATCAAGGTCTACCCCAGCATGTAGCCTCTAACCAACTAATTGTGGTTTCTGGGTGGTGAGCAAGGTTTTTTGAACCAAGTCACTTGATTGGGGCAAAACTTGAGGATTGGATTCAAGTGTTTCAGTGTAGGAAGAAGAAATTTTAGAGATAAGTAAATTTTGATCATGAGTGAGTGTTGGCAGCTCCCCCTGAGTAAATGAGGGAGCTTCAATAGATGTGCTCTTACTGTGTGTGCCATCCTTATTTCTCCTACCATACACTTGAATTTGTTCAAGTATTGGCTGTGCAGACTCTGTACATGGTACATTGGGTAGAATGCTCTTTTCAATAGAAACACCATGTTGAGAGGATGTTTCTAGAATCTATTTTGGCCCCATTTGTACAACTGCATCCTTTTGGGAGGATACAGAGGTGGCTTGAGTGGTCAGCTCAGTTTTCTTAGCCTTCTTTGTTTTTCTGACCAAAGGTGACTCAGGTTGTACTTGTACCTCACTACTTTCATTCATAGCAGTTAGGATTATCTCTTTTCTCTTCTTTTTACTCACTTCACCCTTTTGAGAGGATGAAGTGGTTGGTTTCCTAGCTGCTAATGGTTTTGAAGAATTAGGCTCAATATGGGTAGATTCCTATGGGTGTGCCTGTGTTTGTGTTTCCACGGGCTCAGGAACCATTGTTGCACTTGGTAGAACTACCTTAGGTCGCATGTCAAGCATAGGATAAGGGTAGGTCTTAAATCTTTCAATCATAAAAGGTATTAACTTAAGACCCACTGGAACCTTATTTTTAGTAATAAGTGATCCAAATAAAATTTTGGACACTTGCTTACAATTGCCTATTTGTGATCTATCTACACCATTTATCAAATGTATGTCATTTACTTTATAGTTTAAAGCAGACATAATGAATCTAGGAAGAAAAATTTCCTTACCTCTTGACTCCAATGACATTGTTAGCCTGGTGCTCAATTCCTCCAGTATGTAGTGTGTCTTATATTGATCTGTTTGTTGTGAGCCATTGAGTAGACCAGCTTCTGAACAACACTAGATATGTTATCAAACCCTGACTTCTTACAAGTGAAAGCCCTTATCACTGAATCAAATAGGAAGGACCATTCTCTCCTCAGGTGCTTCTTGTTCATGCTTGACAGATTAATATTCTCAGAATAATTGATGAAGTCCATGAATTCATACAGCTCATCCTGAGTTGGAGCCTCCACCAGCTTGTCAGTAGGTATTCCTAATGCTATATTGACATCATCCTCAAAGATCTCTACCTGTTGGCCCTTGATTGTGCAGTTTATTACAATTGATACAGCCTGGTTCTCATGCACAATTGTCCTTGTTACTGTTGTGTTCCAAAAATCCCCTAACACATCCAAGTAAAGCACATGATTAGCAGTAAGAGCCCCAACAAGGTAAGTCTCACACAAGAACTTGACAAAACTTTTGAAAGTTTCACGAGCTTGGTTTGCATCTAAGAATTCGAGGAAGTTAGTCTCCTTTGGGATGAAGGGTACAATATTGTTTGTTGCCATTGTTATGAGTATGAAATTTAGTGGATAAGAAAAATTAAAGAGAGGATTGAAAATAAGAGAGAAATCGGTTTTGGATTGAAAAAGCTAGGTCACTTAGAGTTCTCGAAGGCGTAAGTATATATATATATATATATATATATATATGTATCGAGATGTCTGGGTATTTATAGTAAAAGTAGATGACTTATCGAGAAGTTAAAAATAGACGTTTGGAATTAGTCTATCGAGAAGTCATTTTGAAATGTGAGAAACATATCAATAAGTTATTTTATTTATTTTTTAGAGAACTAAAAATAAGCTTATCGGGATGTCAAACTAATACCAAGTTTGTCCAAAATGGACTGAATTTGATTCCAATTCTTACTTGAATAAATCAAAGTAAAATCAGAATAATTTTGCCAAAAGTATTTTACCAAAATAATTTATTGGATTAAATTATTTTAGTTCTGAGTTATCTATAAGTCTAGAAATTATACTTGTAGAAAATTTTGTAAGTTATCACTTGTACAGAACTCTACAATGACTTATCGATAAGTCATAATAAAGCTTATCGAGAAGTCACTCGAGAAGTCAGTAAATTGACTTATAGAGAACTCACTCGAGAAGTCTTAAAATGACTTGTCGATAAGTCAGTTAGACTTATCGAGAATTCAGTTCTCTATATACTCTTGATCACTTTGATTCTGCCTTGTGTTAATTTTATATATTAAACATGTAAATTAACATCTAGACAGTTTTCTTAGAATTTGAAAAATTCCAAGCTGAATTTTGAATATTAAAACTAAATATGCAGAGATTTCTGAAATATTTATAATTCATATTTCAGTTAATTTCCAATTAAATCAAATTAATTTTGATTTACTAGAAATTAATCTGCTGCAAAACATTAGCTGAGTTCTTGCCTTGGAATGAAGAATTAAACATTCCAATTTCACCAACAAGTCTAGTGAAAGTTGCTTCATCCAAAGGTTTAGTAAAAATGTTAGCTAATTATTTTTCTGTTGGAACAAAACTGAGCCCAATAGTACCATTTGTAGCATGTTCTCTAATAAAATGGTACTTACATCAATGTGCTTTGTTCAAAAATGATTAACTGGATTAGCCACTATAGATATAGCACTAGTATTGTCACACATAATTGGGATTTTGTGTAACACTAGGCCATAGTCCATTAGCTGATTTTTAATCCAAAGCACTTGAGCACAATAACTTCCGGCAGCTATGTATTCAGCTTCAGCTGTGGAAGTTGACATAGATTGTTGTTTCTTGCTATACCAGGATATAAGTCTTTGTCCAAGAAACTGACAGCTTCCACTAGTACTCTTTCTATCAACCCTACATCCAGCAAAATCTGCATTTGTGTATCCAACAGCTTCAAAACCAGTTCCCTTAGGATACCATAACCCTAAGTTTGGAGTTCCCTTCAAGTATCCGAAAATCCTTTTCACAGCCATCAAATGTGATTATTTTGGACTGGCTTGAAATCTTGCAAACAGATATGTAGCAAACATGATGTCTGGTCTACTTACAGTTAAGTAAAGCAATGATCCAATCATCCCTCTATAGCTTAAAATATCTACACTTTTGCCCTTTTTATCTTCATTCAATTTTGTTGCTGTAGACATAGGTGTAGATGCAGGTGAACAATCAACCATGCCGAACTTTTTCAATAAGTCTTTGACATACTTAGTTTGGATGATGAAGATTCCATCACTTTTTTGACTGACTTGAAGTCCAAGAAAGTAACTTAATTCCCCCATCATACTCATTTCATATTCACTCTACATAATCCTGGAGAATCTTTGACAAAGCTTTTTATTGGTAGAACCAAAGATGATATCATTCACATAAATCTGAACTAGGATCATATCATCACCATGTTTTTTATAGAAGAGAGTCTTGTCTATGGTACCTCTAGTAAATCCATGTTTAATCAAAATTTTTGATAGTATGTCATACCGAGCTCTAGATGCTTGTTTGAGTCCATAGAGAGCCTTAAGTAGCTTATATACAAAATTTGGAAATTCTGGATCTTCAAAGCCAGGTGGCTGTTGCACATAAACCTCTTCTTCCAACTCACCATTAAGGAATGCACTCTTCACATCCATTTGATATACCTTAAAATTTGAATGTGCAGCAAATGCTAAGAAAATCCTTATTGCTTCAAGTCTTACAACTGGAGCAAAAGTTTCATCATAATATATTCCTTCCTCCTGTGAGTAGCCTTTTGCAACCAGTTTTGCTTTGTTTCTGGTAACAATTCCATTTTCATCCATCTTGTTCCTGAACACCCACTTTGTTCCAATAATACTTCTGTTCTTTGGTACAGGAACCAATTTTCAAACTTTATTTCTTTCAAACTGATTTAGCTCTTCTTGCATTGCAGATATCTAATCAGGATCAAGAAGGGCTTCTTCAGTTTTCTTTGGGTCAACTTGTGACAGAAAATATGCAGGAAGACATTCATTTGCAGTCGCACTTCTAGTCCTCACTCCAACAGTTAGATTACCAATAATTGCTTCTCTAGTGTGACTTCTATCCTTGTGTGAGTTTGTTGACTTGTCTTTTCTGCTTCTTCTTTATCACTGGCATGACTTCCAGAATTTTCTCCTCTTTTTCCCCCTGAGTTTTTGTTGTCAAATTCAGGTGTTTGAGATGAGCTTCCATTCTCATGAATCACTTGATTATCTGACTCTTCTATAAATCTGTGATTTCTTGTTGATTTCAGCTTCATTATGAGAGTCACTATCAATGTTGAGATTTTCAAACTTAAGAGCTTTAGCTTCATCTTCATCAAGGCATTCCAAGTTTGGGCACTTGTCATCATCAAAAGTAACATATGTGTTTTCCATAATTTTCTTCTGTTCAATCACATAGACTTTGCATGCAGTTCTCTCCAATGAATATCCCGGAAAAATTACCTCAAAAACTTTAGAGTCAAATTTTCCCACATATTCAGAGTTGTCCTTTAGCACATATCACTTGCTTCCAAACACATGAAGATGTTTCACAATAGGCTTTATTTTAGACAAGATTGAGTAAGGTGACTTGCCAAGATTCTTGTTAATGAGATATCTATTCTGAGTATAACATGCAATATTGACAGCTTCTTCCCAAAAACTAGTTGGTAATTTTGCATCTTGCAACATTGTTCTAGCAGCCTCTACTAGTGTTCTATTCTTCCTCTCAACTACCCCATTTTGCTGAGGTATTCTGGCAGATGAGAACTCTTGAACAATGCCCTTGTCTTTTCAGAATTCAGTTAAGGTTGCATTCCTGAATTATGTTCCATTGTCACTCCTCAACCTTTTCACACAGTTTTGATCTTCAGCCTGCTTCTCAGTCTTCTTTATGTGCTCAATTATTATGTGTGGAGTCTCATCTTTAGAATGCATAAATTCTACCCATGTATATCTTGAGTAGTCATCCACCATCACAAGTGCATACCTTTTTCTTGAAATTGACTAGACATTAACTGGTCCAAATAAGTCCATGTGAATAAGCTACAAAGGTGCACTTATAGAATTCACAGTTTTATTTTTATAATTTGATCTTTTCAATTTTCCTTTTTGACAAGCATCACAGACTTCATCTTGAGCAAAGTGTTAATTGCCTTGAAATTTAAGTGAGACAACCTTTTATGCCATAACTTTCTTTGTTCTATAGATGCTTTGGTGTAGAAGCAATAAACTCCATCCTTATTTGCTGAGTCCAAGTCTACAACAAATAAGCTTCCTTTCCTTTCTCCTTTTAGAGCAACTTCACCAGTTTTCTTGCTGATAAAAGTGCATTCTTCTTTGTTGAATAAAACTTTAAAGCCTTTGTCAGTAAATTGGCTAACATTGAGAAGATTCACTTCAAGACCAGCTACTAGTGCTACATCATCAATGATAATATTTCCAGAGATCAATTTGCCATATCCCATTGTGAAGCCTTTGCTGTTGTCTCCAAAGGTCACTAATGGGTCAGCCTTCTCCTCAAACTGTGATAGCAGGGTCATATCACCTGTCATATGTCTTGAGCATCCACTGTCTATGATCCATATGACTTTCTTCTTTGTGCCTTGCACACAATGAGTTTAAGTGTATTTATCAACCCAAACAGTGTTAGGCACTTTCTTCTTGTTAACAGAGTGAGCAGAATCAGAATGAGTTGTTTCAGATAAAATAGAATTCATTGACTGTTGTGCATTTTCCCTTTTTGTTGTAGACCCAATTTTTATTTCTTTGAGGTCTACCCTCAGCTTGTGGCAACTTTTCATTACTTTCAAGTTACAAGGGATGCACTAAAACTTGTCACAAAATGAGTAGGGATCATTTGCATCTGCTTCATTGCATTTGCATGCTCCTTCTACTGGTTTGCTAACAACCTTTTTGCAAAGGTGAGTTAGATGATTCATAGAGCCACATCTTTGACATTGCTTCCTTGGAGCATCTGCAACATGAGCAAAATTGTTGCTTTTGTTTATCCCAATCTTTCCATTTCTATTTTTCTTCTTCTTTCTTACATCTTCAGTTTTTGTTTCCTTGACAGGTATTTTGGAATCTTGGTTGACCATGGGCTTCTTTTCAGTTTTGGAGATTGGAATTGTTTCTGCATTTTTCTTCGTATTGTCTTCATCAGCAATTTCTTGCTTTATAATCAACTCTTCTTCACTGAAATTAACTTCACATGCCTTGAACATAGGTGAAACAACCTATTTCAGTATAGCTGGAACATCTTCATTTTCTGTTGCTTTTCCTTTATAACCTATATCTTTCTTCTTACTGTTCAAGGCATCATAATCAAGACCAATGGCTATATTAGCACATGGTTTGTTCTTCTCCTGGTATTGTCCAACCAACTCAGATGCATTTCTGAAAGATTTTAACTTGACTTCATTCTTTTCCAGCTTTTCCCTTAACACAACTTTAATTTCAGCAGCACACTTTAGCTTGTTTTTCAGATAATCATTTTCTTGCTTGACTGACTCAAGCTCCACAAGCACTAGATCCATCTTATATCTTTCACTCTCAAGCTTCTCATTAGCCTTGGTTAGCCTACTGACTTCCTCAGTAGCTGCTACTAGATTAGTGTGCATATGAAACATCTCCACACTCATCTTTTCCATAGTCTCCTTATATTGACTAGCATTTAAATCAGTAGTGGTTAGAGTTGGTACCTTTAATTTTGAAGTGGATGCTTCTCCTTGCTCAAAAGTCGTAAGTGCATAGTTTCCAACTTTTTCATCCTCATCATCAATATCAATATCATCCCAACTCTTTCCTTCTGTAATATAAACTTTTCCAGACTGTTTCTTCAAGAGAGTTTCATGCTTTGCTTCCAACTCAAGATAGGCCTTGTCTTTCTTCACCTCTTTAGGCTTTCTACATTCAGTAGCAAAGTGACTCAACTCATCACAGTTGAAGCACCTTATCTTTGATATGTCCACATATCCTATTTTGTAGCCACCTTTGCTAACTAAATTGAACTGAGTTTTTGGTTTCCAATTTTTACTGTTGGAAGATTGTCCCTTGCCTTTGAAAAACCTTGGCTTTTTGACTCTAATATTTAAAACTTTTCTAGCCAAGTAAGCCATATATTGATCCATTTCATCTAATTCATCCAAGGTGTAATATTCATCTTCCTCCAATTCCAATATAACTTGCTTCTGAGGTCCTTTGTTCTTCTGTTCTATAGCTTGACTAACTGAAACTTGATCATCTTTCTCATTTTCACTTTCTTCTCTGTCATTTACAATTAAAGCACTTGAATTATCAACAACATGTCCATGATGTGCTTTCAATGACTTCCTTTGCATCATTTCAAGATTCCATATAGAACTTCCAAAGTTATTCTGCTCAAATCTCTTCCTTTTCTAATAGCTGAAATTTTCTGTTCGAGATGGTCAGGAAGAGCTAGCAAGAACTTTAGGTTAACCTCCTTAGCTTCATAATATTTATTGAAAGAGATGTGTCTAAGTCCAATCATGTATGATGATTTAGGAATAACTTTTATGTAATCTATTTTGATTTCATTAAAAAATTAATAAAAGACTTGTTCTGGTTTTATTGCGGGCTTTATCTATTTAAGTGTTTAAATAAGATATACCATAGTTTAGAGTAAAGCTTTTTATGGATTATGATGAGATCATAATAATGATACCTAAAAGATGATAACTTTAAACTTAAATATCTCCAGGTCGTAGCATTACTAACTGGTAATTAGTAATCCGCAAAGATCGGTACATACTATGCTTGCTTCATTATGAAGGATGTCTGTTCTCATAGACATTTGTGTAGTGACACTATAGCTAGTATGTAGGTACTTATTATAGAATAAGTTTATTGAACATAACTCACACAGCTGAACAACTGATGGAGTTCACTCACGTGTCAGCAGTTGTTCACATAATGATAGTTGTATTAGTATCCTTAGACTTGAGGTCATCATAGTCATCTTGCGTACACTGAACTATGCTTTGGTTTAGTTCTTAGTCTCCAGGGACAATTATAAGGGCTCTACTGGGTATAGGAATTTGTACATGAAGATAGTGTATGATCAATAAAGGATCTACCCCTTCCAGTGAAGGAAGAGAATGTTCAATGCTGATCCACTTATGCTAGTTCAGGAATCTCTGGCCGGAGTGAATGAAATTAGAAAGGAGTTTCTAATTTACATTAAATAGAACTAAGCATAGTGCATGGGAAAGCAAATGATTAAATAAGATAGGCTTGACACAAGTTCCATGCCTTGTATTTAATCGTGACATTGCAGGGTAGAAGGAATTGATTATACGGTAACTACTCACTGAATAGGTTCTTGGTATTCTAAGCAGTGAATTCGTATTATCCGGATAGTCGTGATATGTTGAGAAGTATCCCTCACGATGTAGAATAAATATGATTAATTTATTAATTAATCATATTTACTGAATTAGAGAATTTATATAAATAATGATAAAATAGTTTTATTATTATTTATTTCTACTACCGGCTTAATATTGAACCTACAGGGTCACACCATAAAAGAGAATGATTTAATGGTGGAGGAATTAATTAATAATGGCTGGTAATTATTTATTTGTAAAATAAATAATTAATTAACAGATTTAATAATTGATTAAATGAGATTTAATTAATTCTTAATATTATTAATTAAGAATTTAATTTTGGAAATTAAATCAAGTGAGAGAATTATTTTTCTAAAGTGTTTAGAAAAGGGATTAATGATTAAAAAGTGTTTTAATTATTAGTTAATTGGTTAATAAGAATAATCAATTAAAGGGTTAATAATAATAATATTATATGGAAAATTTTCTGCTGAAAATTTTGCCTATAAATATACTATTATAAACCCTATTTGCCTCAACCCAAATAATTAACCCTAATTCTAAAGTAGAACAATAGGGAGGCAACTAATTCTCTCAACCTCTTCCTCCTCCATCACATTGTACTCTTGGTGGATACCGGTGGAGTGCTTCACACTTGAGGAGTAGCTGCTAGCGATATCTGTTCATCGTTCTTGGATCGCTATTAAAGACCTCCATCTTTCCATTAACGTAAAGCTTCTTAAGGTAAACATACTGAACTACGAATTAAATATTATTTTTCGCATGGATCCTGCGGAGGGTTTCGGTTTTTTTTAAGATTTAAATTTACGTTTTCGTTGCATTTATGTGCTAAAAACCCTTTAATGGCATCAGAGCTACTTGCGAAAAGTTTTTAATTCATTTATGTGTTTAATTGTTTTCGATATATGAGCATGTACGTGATTCGCCATGATTTGATGTTGATATAATATGCTTATATATGTATGGTTTTAAATATATGATATTCATGTGAGTTGTATAATCATAAGATGATTATGTAATCTGTATATATACTGATATATATATGATTTATGTTTGTTCTAATTATGAGAATCATATTAGATACGGATTCTGAATTGGCTGCTGCAGATTTGCTGAAATCTGGGTCTGGTGTCCGATTTACGCAAACAAATACCCTATTCCATAGGTAAACGAGCGTCTGAACAAAACTGATAGCAAAAGCTATCAACGACCCGTCTGTATGGCGTTTGACGTCGTTTACTGCCCGTAAAGAGTGATTCTTGTTTTTCTGATTTGATTCTGATTTGATTCTGATTTTTCTGATTTTTGTCATATTTTTTTTATGATTAGATCATGGATAATATGATATGTTAAGATCAGATTATGTGTTTTAACATGCTTTTATGTGTTGTATGAGCATGGTGGATGGTTATGGCCTTTCGACCTTAGTGTAATGGTTTTGGTTTTGGTTTTAAATACGACTTGCATGTCGTCAATCTTTGTAATCATAAATCTCGAATGTAACTCGAGTTATTCTTGTAAGTTCATTAGATTAGTTTTACTTTCAATCTATGTTATGTAATTGAAGTCTAAACAAAGATCACATAGGATGGGGCCATAACCAAACACATTTACTTTATTGCACTTTACATTTACTTGTTTATTTAATTTTATATATGAGATATATGCCTATGTTTACCATGCGATGATAGATTTAGGTCAACTTAAATCAATATAAGGCGTGCTCTAGAAAATCTAGAATAGGAATCGTTTCTTGCCTTAACAATAATATTATGAATACAATCATGAGATTCTTGTGTTTATGAAACACGTAATTAAATATGAATTTTCAATATTGAGAGAAATGATGATTTTGTCAAAAGCATATTTATATCTGTAAGAAAGGGGTATTAAGTGACGCCTCTTGACAATGCTCCCCCCGATCTGGGAATCATCTGATTATCGATTATTGATTTGAAATATTTAATTTAAAAGGAAGAATCTTTTTATAATATGATTATGATTGTAACATAATATAATCCCTCTAAAATTAAATAATATCAAGTAGTAATTGGCCAATGACACAACGGGCTTGTGTCGGTCATAGCCTTCCAACATGGTAGAAAGTGGTTCTTATTTTTAAATCATTGTCGTTTCGTGCTACAGCCGAGGGCTTTGATTTCGAAATAAGAAATACTTGTCTATTACATAGAGATGTGTACATTGAATTAGAATCTAAAGGTCGTTACGTGCTACAGCCGTGGGCCGTTGGAGACTGATTCAATTGTACAAAATGTTGGGTTAGACTTGACTTAGAATATTGAGTTTGTCGTGCTACAGCCATGACTCAATTATTCAAGAGGCTAAAGTTTTATTAGGGAATAACATAAGATGTAATTGACAAGAGTTGTCTGCCTATTGAACATCACATGATGTTTCATGCTACAGCCGAGGTTGTGTGATGGAATGTAGGATCCCTATTCCCACTAGCATTATGAATGCTTAATTTTCACTTAGGGGTTATATAAATTAGATAAACTTGTAGGAGCCACTTATGAATAAAGACCCGATTCATATAGTGTCTTGAAATGAAATTGAATATTTACTAAGTGTTGTTATGTGTTCATCATTTACAGATTTACTATATTCGTTATGTCTTCTGCACTATCACTTCGGAGTATACTAGATGCTCACAAGTTGACTGGTCCTAATTTTGCTGACTGGCTTCGAAACTTGAGAATTGTTCTCAGGGTTGAGAAGCTGGAATATGTGCTTGACTCACCTAAGCCTACTGAACCTGCTAGCGATGCACATAATGATGAACATGTTGTGTATCGTAAGTGGATAGATGATGCAAATGTTTCTCAATGTATCATGCTAGCTTCCATGAACATTGAGCTACAGAAGCAACATGAGCATATGGATGCTCACACTATCCTTATGCATCTACAAGAGTTGTATGATGTCGCAGGAAGGACAACTCGATATGAGATATCGAAGCAACTATTCATTTGTAGGATGTCTGAGGGATCATCTGTGAATGACCATGTACTTAAGATGATCAATTTGATTGAACGTCTTGGACAATATGGTTTTGCCATTGATGGGGAGCTGAGCCAATATTTGGTCTTGCAATCACTTCCGAGTTCGTTCTCGCAGTTTGTTGTGAACTTTCACATGAATAAGCTGGATGTCAGCCTGCCTGAACTCCACAACATGTTGAAGACTGCGGAATCAAATTTTCCCTTAAGAAGAGTTATGTTCTTCTAA
Source organism: Apium graveolens (assembly GCF_009905375.1). Taxonomy (NCBI): domain Eukaryota; kingdom Viridiplantae; phylum Streptophyta; class Magnoliopsida; order Apiales; family Apiaceae; genus Apium; species Apium graveolens. Next base: position 119,633,344 of record NC_133657.1, read on the forward strand.
TTGGTGAAGGTTTCAATCCTAAAAAAATGAAGAAGAACCCTTCCAAGAAGAAGAAAGTAGGTGAGAAAAAGCCGGTTCCACCAAAAGCTGAATACCCCAAGAGCAAAGCTGTTTGCTTTCACTGTAACAAGGTGGGGCACTGGAAGAGGAACTGCAAGGTTTACCTTGCAGAATTGAAGAAGAAGAAGGGTAGTGAGACTACCGCTTCTGATTCAGGTATGTTCATGATCGAAGTTAATATGTCACTAAGTCAAATTTCTACTTGGGTATTAGATACCGCCTGTGGATCTCATATTTACAATTCGTTGCAGGGACTAAGGAGAAGTAGGACTCTTGAAGAAGAGGATGTGATTCTACGGATGGGAAATGGAGCAAGAGTTGCTGCTAAAGCTGTAGGATCATTTCATTTATATATGCCTACGGGCAAGACTATTGTTCTAAATAATTGTTATTTTGTTCCCTCGACTGTGAGGAATATTATTTCTATTCCATGTTAGACTTGGGTGGATTTTCGTTTGGTATTCAGAATAATAAATGTTCAATTCTTAGAGATAACGTTCTTTATGGAAGTGGTATTTTAAACAATGGTCTATATGTATGTGACGTAGAGCATAATTTACTACAAATTGAACATACTAATAAAACAAAAAGGGATGATGAAAATCTCACTTTCTTGTGGTACTGCGGACTTGGTCATATTAGTGAAAATAGACCGCGGATATTGCATAAGGAAGGGTTACTTGACCCCTTTGATTTTGAATCATATCCTACATGCGAGTCTTGTCTATTGGGTAAAATGACCAGATCTCCATTTAGTGGACATGGAGAGAGGGCTGCAGATTTGTTAGGATTGGTACACACAGATGTATGTGGACCAATGTCTACGCAAGCCATGGGTGGATTTTCATACTTCATTGCTTTCATAGATGATCGATCTAGATTCAGATATGTGTATTTGATGAAACACAAGTCTGAAGCCTTTAAAAAGTTCAAAGAATATAAGTATGAAGTGGAGAGATAAACCAAACATAGTATTATAACTCTTCGATCAGATCGAGGTGGTGAATACTTGAATGGAGAGTTTCTAGCTATCTCAAAGAAAATGGTATAGTCTCCCAGTGGACTCCTCCATATACTCCACAGTTGAATGAGGTATCCGAAAGGAGAAATCGAACTTTGTTAGACATGGTTCGGTCCATGATGAGCTATGCGAATCTTCCAGTATTCCTGTGGGGTTATGCATTGGAAACCTCAGCATATTTACTGAATAAGGTTCCTTCCAAATCTGTTCCTCAAACTCCATATGAGATATGGAAAGAAAGGAAACCGAGTCTTAAACACGTTAAGATTTGGGGATGTCGAGCTTATGTCAAGAAAGTTGACCCAGATAAGCTGGAATCTTGATCTGTAAAATGTAATTTTGTGGGATATCCTAAAGAGACTTTAGGGTATTACTTTTACACCGATCATCGGGTGTTTGTCTCCAGACATGCTACCTTCTTGGAAAAGCAGTTTATCCTTGAAGGAAACAGTGGGAGCAAAATTGAACTTGATGAAGTTCAAGAAGCACAAACTACTACGGATCAAGTGGAAACACCTGTTCAGACTGAACAACCTTCTGTGGAACAGCCCATTCGTAGGTCAGGGAGAGTGTCTCGCCAACCTGAGAGGTATTATGGCCTTGTCATTGAGAATGACAATGAGTTGTCAATCATTGATGATGACGACCCTGTAACCTATAATGAGGCTATGAGTAGTGTTGACTCAGAGAAATGGCATAGTGCCATGAAATCCGAAATGAAATCTATGTATACCAATCAAGTATGGACTCTGGTTGAGGCACCTGAAGGTGTTAAGCCTATTGGGTGCAAGTGCTTATACAAAAGAAAGATTGGAGTAGATGGGCAGGTGGAGACCTATAAGGCCAGGTTCGTGGGAAAAGGATTCAGAAAAAGGCAAGGGATTGACTTTGATGAAACTTTTTTGCCTGTAGCCCTGTTAAAATCAATTCGGATTTTGCTTGCGATTGCTGGTTACTACGACTATGAGATCTGGCAAATGGACGTGAAAACGGCCTTCCTCAATGGGAAACTTGAAGAGGAAGTGTATATGACACAGCTAGAGGGTTTTCTTTCCAAGGGAAATGAACACCTAGTGTGTAAGCTGCTGCGAACCATATATGGTTTAAAGCAAGCTTCTCATAGATGGAACATCCGTTTTGATGAGACAATCAAAGAGTTTGGTTTTATCAAAAACATAGATGAACCATGTGTCTACAAAAAGGTTAGTGGGAGCGCGGTAACATTTTTGTCTTGTATTGAAAGAGGAGACGTGAAGAGAGTTGACACACATAACAACGTAGCAGACCCACTCACAAAGTCACTTTCTCAAAGTCACTTTGATCGTCATAAAGACAAGATGGGTATTAGATACCAGAGTGATTGGCTTTAGTAGAAGTGGGAGATTGAAAGAGATGTGTCCTAAGTCCAATCATGTATGATGATTTAGGAATAACTTTTATGTAATCTGTTTTGATTTTATTGATATTAATAAAAGACTTGTTTTGGTTTTATTGCGGCCTTTATCTATTTAAGTGTTTAAATAAGATATACCATAGTTTAGAGTAAAGCTTTTTATGGATTATGATGAGATCATAATAATGAGACCTAAAAGATGATAACTCTAAACTTAAATATTTCCTGGTCGTAGGATTACTAACTAGTAATTAGTAATCCGCAAAGATCGGTACATACTATGATTGCGTCATTATGAAGGATGTCTGTTCTCATAGACATTTGTGTGGTGACACTATAGCTAGTATATAGGTGCTTATTATAGAATAAGTTCACTGAACATGACTCACACAGCTGAACAAATGACGGAGTTCACTCACGTGTCAGTAGTTGTTCACATAGTGATAGTTGTACAAGTATCCTTAGACTTGAGGTCATCAAAGTCATCTTGTGTACACTGAACTATGCTTTGGTTTAGTTCTTAGTCTGCAGGGAAAATTATAAGGGCTCTACTGGGTATAGGAATTTGTACACGAAGATAGTGTATGATCAATAAAGGATCTACCCCTTTCAGTGAAGGAAGAGAATGTTCAATGCTGATCCAATTATGCTAGTTCAGGAATCTTTGGCCAGAGTGAATGAAATTAGAAAGGAGTTTCTAATTTACATTAAATAGAACTAAGCCTAGTGAATGGGAAAGAAAATGATTAAATAAGATAGGCTTGACACAAGTTGCATGCCTTCTATTTAATCGTGACATTGCAGGGTAGAAGGAATTGATTGTACGGTAACTACTCACTGAATAGGTTCTTGGTATACTAAGCAGTGAATTCGTATTATCCAGATAGTCACGATATGCTGAGAAGTATCCCTCACGATGTAGAATACATATGATTAATTTATTAATTAATCATATTTAATGAATTAGAGAATTTATATAAATAATGATAAAATAGTTTTATTATTATTTATTTCTACTACCGGCTTAATATTGAACTTACAGGGTCACACCATAAAAGAGAATGATTTAATGGTGGAGGAATTAATTAATAATGGCTGGTAATTATTTATTTGTGAAATAAATAATTAATTAGCAGATTTAATAATTGATTAAATGGGATTTAATTAATTCTTAATATTATTAATTAAGAATATAATTTGGAAATTAAATCAAGTGAGAGAATTATTTTTCTAGAGTGTTTAGAAAAGGGATTAATGATTAAAAGGTGTTTTAATTATTAGTTAATTGGTTAATAAGAATAATCAATTAAAGGGTTAATAATAATAATAATATTTTATGGAAAATTTTCAGCTGAAAATTTTCCCTATAAATATACTATTATAAACCCTATTTGCCTCAACCCAAATAATTAACCCTAATTCTAAAGTAGAACAAGAGGGAGGCAACTAATTCTCTCAACCTCTTCCTCCTCCATCACATTGTACTCTTGGTGGATACCGGTGGAGTGCTTCACACTTGAGGAGCAGCTGCTAGGGATTTCCGTTCATCGTTCTTGGATCGCTATTAAAGACCTCCATCTTTCCATTAACGTAAAGCTTCTTAAGGTAAACATACTGAACTACGAATTAAATATTATTTTTCGCATGGATCCTGCGGAGGGTTTCGATTTATTTTTAAGATTTAAATTTACGTTTTCGTTGCGTTTATGTGCTAAAAACCCTTCATTTATCAAGTAGCTACAAGTCATTTATCAATTTATCGAACCTTTCAAAAACTTCAGTAATTCCTTCTTTAGGTTTAGCCATAAACCCCTCATATTGAGAGACCGGAATCCTCCTTTGGTTTGATCTAACCTCCTTTGTTCCTTCACACAAGATCTCAATTTTCTCCCAGATTTTCTTAGATGTGTCACAGTTGACAATGTTATTGTACATTACATTGTCAAGTGACTTTATTAAGATCAGCTGCAAGCCACTGTCTAGGGAGACTTTCTCTTTCTCAGGCTCAGTGTACTCTGAAGGATCTTTAGGAGCATAATATGCTGGAATGACCATGTCTCCATCTGTAGATTCCTCAACTCTTACCATGGGAGTGAATGACCATTTTTGAGGATCTGAATATATAGTGGATTGTCCATCCTGATAAACAATAGCAATTTCTTTTTCCATAGTGTATTGTTAGATCTGTCAAATGTGGGGATTTTAATGTTGCTAAGTTTCCGTGTATTCATTCTTCCAAGATCTTTAATCTGTTTACTTTCAGATTTTGCTCTGATACCACTTGTTAGGTAATGAATACAACACAGGGGGTGAATGTGTTTTTGACAATTTTAGTGACTTTTTATTTTTCTTAAGCTTGCTGAACAAAACAGATAAGGAATGTAACTTGTAAAGATAGTATGGTTTGAATGAAATAATAAGATATGCACAAGAACACACTATTTTTCAAAACTTTACTTAATTTTATATTAAAATCAAATATATGTTTTGCCTCAAATTTCTGAGTTCTTGTTATGTTAAGAACTCAGCTTCTCTCTTAAGATTTAGAAGAAATTTTAGATCTATTCGTCACCACTAAAACAAAGCAACCAGTGTTTACTTTATAGAACAGTAAATACTGGATATTACACATCATGCAATAACAAGTACTAACCCCTATTTTTGGATATTCAAATCTTTCTATTTTTGGATTAGTTTATCTTTGTTAATCTTGCACGCACGTGCCTTTGCTTTGCCAGTTAAACTTGGCCTTTGATCTTGTACTCTTCAAGTTGCTTTTCGTAGACTTGTCAATCCAACTGATTGGATTGTTTGTTGATTGATAATCTTGGATATTGAACTGGCCTGCACTTTGTACTTTGAGTTTTACCTCGAGATCTCTAGTTTGGTATATAGAGAATTTGACATCTCGATAAGTATATTGGCTTATCGAGATCTCTCATTACTCTATAGTTGCTTTGACTTGTAGAGGTCTCTGAGTTCTCTATAAGAGAATTTAGCTTGCCGAGATCTCTCATCTTCATGTCTTCACTTTGGCATATCGATATCTCTGAGTTCTCTAGTGACCAATTGACTTGTCGACAACTCAAAGTTCTCTACTAATATCTTGACTTATCGATATCTCAGAGTTCTCTAGTGATATCTTCACTTGTCGATATCTCAGAGTTCTATAGTGATATTTTGACTTGTCGATATCTCAGAGTTCTCTAGTGAAGAAATGACTTGTCGATATCTCCAATCTTCATGTCTTCAATTTGACTTGACGATATCTCTGAGTTCTCTAGTAGCTTTCCTGACTTCTCTATAAGTCATTCCGGAGTTCTCGAATGACTTCTCTATAACACTTAATCTGTGACTTGTAGAGTTTTTGACTTAAAAAATATTTTTCTCAAAACAGATTTATTCAACTCCAAGCTTCTTCATAATTCTTCCGAGGCATGATCTTCCTGATCTTCTTCTAGATAGAATTCTTAGGCATGATATTGTTTACGGAAAAAGACTCCAGTCTGCTCTATATACATTTTTACAGCTTAAATGTTACAATACATAATGCAAACATAGATTATCATACAACTTACTTAGGGTTGTCAATTTGACTTAGTCTTGTTATTGTACAGGCATGTCTTGCACAACATATTTAAATGAAATATACAGTTTAAATGATATATTAATAATAAAAAAAATATGAAATATTTTACTAAGTAAAATATTAGTACAAAGTAATATTATATAAATTTTTGAACTTAGTAATAATATAAATACAAAGTAATATTATATTAAGTAATATTATATAAATTTATGAACAAAGTAATATTATATAAATTTATGAACATAGTAATAATAGAAATACAAATATATTAGTACAAAGTAATATTATATTTTAATAATATTAGTACAAAGTAATATTATTTATTACTTTCAATGACTATGTTAAGTTTTTTCTTAAGTTTTTCTTCAGGTTTTTTCTTAAGTTTTTTCAATGACTCATCCGCCACTAACTTTCCATAGCCCTGCCAAGGTAGGGGTAAATCGTAATTCCAGTATTTAGTTGGTTGCAACAGATAAATAATTGGCCGGTTCAAGTTTTCCATTGTCTGGTTCTTATTGCAATTTTCAATGAAATGATTCCAACTCAATCCATATCTTATACAACCAGCTATTGCATGATAGCACATCATATGATGGGTCGCCCATTTTTCACCTGTGCACGTACGGTCATTGAGGTTAAGGACCTGGGTCTTACCTCCCTTTACCCTTCCTTTAGCAGTTTTTGTACTGATGTGTAACTATTTTCAAGATCCCATGTGCACGGTGAAAAGTAATATTTGTATCTCCTGTTGCCTTTCTTTAATTTTTTGCTAAATGGAGGCTGAACGCACACATAACTGTTGACCCTGTTGCAGACCATCATCCACTATATTTCGATGTGTGTAAATAATTGTGACCGCCTTGTAGGAGAGGTACTCCATCATCGCTGTTACCGGAAGGAAACGATCCCTCCTTATGTTTTCATTGAAACCCTTAAGCATGTTTGTGGTTGTTTGACCATAGCGAACACCATTGTCGTGGGAAAGTGTCCACCTCTCTATGGGTATTCTGGCAAGATAGTCAAGGGCGGGGAGGGGGGGATTTCACCAATCCTTGCCATGTATGCATCATGTTTCAAGATTGGCATGGTTATTCCAGCTTTCCACATCAATTTCTTTAGTTCACTACCAGGGTGATGATGGTAGAAGTTGCTTATGACATGGAGTAGACAGAACCTCTGGATTCCTAATGGCTCATCAAATCCATTTTGAGGGTCTCGTATTGCAGAGATAATACCGGCTGCACGATCTGAGATGATGCACACGCCGGCCTTTTGGCGACAAACATATTTCCGAATACGTTGCAGAAACCAAGACCAGTTCTCGTACGTCTCCTCATCAACCAAGCCATAGCAAAGAGGAAAAAAGGTGGTTGTTCGAATCTACACCCATAGCAACAAGCAGCTTGCCCTTATATCTTCCCTTCAAGAAAGTTCCGTCTATTGAAATCACAAGACGTGCATGTTGCCACCCGTCCATCATTGCCTTCAAATACCAAAAGATTCGCTTGCATACGGATGTGCCCCGTTCCTCAGCATGAGGCACGTCATCGATCTCAGCAATGGTTCCTGGATTTGTCTTCTTGATGGCTGCCAAAAATATGGGAAGAGCTTGGTATGTTGTATCCCAACTTCCATAGACTTCCTCAATGGCTATTTGCTTGCCTCTCCATGCTTTCTTGTACCCCACTATATGGTTGTGCTCATTTTTGATAAGCGGGATAATGGTTTTAATGGGAATTTCTTGTGTATCTATCACCTGTTTTATATGTCACAGTAAATGTCAAAATATTTCCGTACCAAATATGAAGCAAAGTTAAATAGTTATGTATATGAAATTGCTTATAAGTGGTTTCACAATCCCCGAAATCATCCTTGCAGATAACTTCTTGTGATCTTGCAACAGCTGATCAACCATGCATCTGTGTTCCTCTCTATTCACATTTATCCTCCAGTAGCTAGAATTATGTATGAAAGCAGCTCGCGTCCTCCAGTTACAGCCCTTCGCCCGACACTGTACAATGAGTTGTTCTTTGTTACTTTTTGTCATATTATATGTACGATCAGTGGAAATATGAGCGCGTTTCGCTGCCAACAAGAGGGTGGCTTTGTCACGGTAACATTTTCCTTCACTCAGTTCCCCCTGATCGAGGTCTTCATCAACATACATATCATTAGGGCTATCTATTATTGGGGGAATATATTTTTCTGTGCGGAACCATGGAACCCTTGGAACATGATGCTCTTCCCAAACTATTGGAAATATGCTAGAAATTTCTACATTCCTCTCTAAATGCCATCCCCTTTCATCACTGCCTGAAAAATCTTCTTCCTCGTCATCATCATGAAGGTGAAAATTCTCCTCACTGGATGAATTGTCTACATATTCATCTGCGATGAGGGCTAACCGCTTACCCGAACCTCTTCCCACCATATCTACATTACCTCCACCACCTTCATCATTTTCATAACTACTCCCCCTTCATACCCTCCACCATATAGACTACTCTCCCCTCCTAACCCTCCACCATGTTGAATAGTCCCCCCTACATATCCTCCATCATGGTGACTAGTCCCTCCTCCATACCCTCCACCATATCGACTACTCCCCCCTCCATACCCTTCATCATATTGACTACTCCCCCCTCCATACCCTCCACCATATTGACTACTCCTCCCTCCATACCCTCCACCATAATGACTACTTTCCCTTCCATACCCTCCATCATATTGACTAGTCCCCCCACAATACACTCCATCATATTGACTACTGCCCCTACATACCTTCCACCTTTTCAGTTGTTACGCCTCTGTACTCTCCACCTTGAAAATGTAGATCCGACCACCCTGGGTTGACATTACTCCCGTATGTTAATTGTGTCGGTTGTGACCCTAAATTCAGTTGGAAAGAGTACAGGTCATCAACAACAACTTCCTCTATTTCGATGAACAAAGAAACATCTCCTTGAACGTTCAACAACATGGAAGGGATGTTTAACATGCATGTAACATCATCATCACATAATATATCCATTTGATAAAAACCTTCAACTAAGTCGTATTGACCATGATAAGGATACTTCAAATTCAATTTCAAATTCCATTGATACGAACTAATATTCATTAAATTATACACAAGACGTTTAAGCTCACCAAAAATGGTACCAAACCTAATAAACATCATTTTTTTGGAATCGATAGAGTAGTTGATATTAGTACCTTATCGAATTACCACTCCACCCCAAAACAAATTGACATTCACGTGCCCTTCCATTTCCCTGGTTTACAAGAAACATTAACAATAAGCAACATAATTATATATATGTATATATACACATAATTATAAGGATGACATACCTTTTCCTTTGTGTTGAACAGAAGTATGTGTTGAACAGATTTAGTGCCTGAGGACATGTATAAATAGTAGAATGAGTATTATTGTGATTCATTGATTGTGTCAATAATTTCTGCATAGAGAAATCTTATCCTATCCGTTTCAGATTTCAGATAATATTACTTTGTAAGAGAAATCAACTTTTTGTCAGATTTTCAGGATAGGAAGTAGAAGATAACGTTCTCCAAATTTTCAACATGAAACTCGAACAAAAATAAACATAAATACAAACATATTATTTTGATAATATAATACATTATTAATAAGGAAAATATTTATGAAATTTTTAATAAATAACAAAATATGTAATATTTTAGTAAGTAAAATATTTTACTAGGTAATATTATATAAATTTTTGAACATAGTAATAATATGAATACAAAGTAATATTATATTAGCATAAAATTATATTATATAATTTTTTTTAACAAAGTAATAATATGAATAGAAAGTAATAAAAGTAATATTATATATATTTATGAACAAAGTAATAATATAAATACAAATATATCAGCCCAAAGTAATATTATATATTAAGAATTATAAGTAAAATATTAATAATAAGGAGAGAAAGAAAGAAGAAAGAAAAGATAAGAAAGAAATAGAGAGAACGGAAGAAAAAAGAGAAAGGAAAAGAGTTGGAGAGAGAAAGAGGAAAGAAGAAAAGAGTGTCGGAGAAAGAGGCGTTATGTGGGTGGGTGAGAAGGATTTGGTGTCGCGGAGCCCCGGGAGAACCGGCGTTCCCCGGATTTACCCAGAAGAACCGGCGTTCTGTAGGTAGTCTCTCTCTCTCGCTCTCTCTATCACTCTCTCTCTTGAATAAAGTTCACTATTTTTTATTAAAAAATTTCAAATACAGTTATTCGTTGATGCTTAAATAATTCCTTATACTTAATTAATTCTCTTGTTAAATTTAATTACTTAATTTCTAATGAAATAGTTGTTATAAAATGCGCAATGCCTATTTAAATAGTTGTTAATTTTAAGTAATTGTTTATATTTAATTAATAGTCTACTTTAAATTAATTTCTTAGATTTAATTAATTGCTTATATTTATTTCTAAATTTAATTTGTTCCTTATATTTAATTAACTGCTAGCATTTAATTATTTAATTCATTTCTTAAATTTTATTAATTACTTAATTGCTTAAATATAGTTAATTAATTTATTGGTTAAATTTAATTAATTCTTAATTATAACTAAGTTGTTGTTTACTATTTGAATAACGGGGGATAATACTTTTACGTGCAACATTATTTCATTTGTTGCTTAAATTTTTTGCATTACAGACTTGTTTTGCTGAGTTTGTTGGTTGTGTTTTTGGAATGGGAATGTGATAATACAGCGGAAATGCTACCCGTTTTCTTTTAGATTTTACAAAGTTTGATTAAATGCTGGTAGTTCTGTTTTTATCATGGTAATGTGATATTACAGAGGAAATGCTTCCATTTTTTGATTTGATGTTACACTTGCTTACAACAAATTCCTTTCTTATGCAGGATTAAATGGTTGGACAACAATTGATCAACCTGGGTCCAATTGATGGGGAATTACTTACTCAAAAAAATAGGCAGCTTGTCTGGGGTGTCACGATACACAGTCTTCTCCCAATTTCTAGTTTACTTATCTAAGTTCTTTATGCGGTTTTTAAATGCATACATTCACATTTACTTGCAGGGTAATGACGATCATTTACGGCTCCACTTGAATTTTAAGACATACTGTGATTGTATTGAGGTTAATCCACTACCACAACCTATCCAGGATGCCATTAGAGAAGCTGGTTTTATGGGTGTTCTACTAGCCGGAAGTATCAGACATGATGATGGCCTCATATCGGATTTTCTTGATCGATGGTGCCCAGAGACTCATACTTTCCATCTCCGTTTCGGCGAGGCCACTGTGAGACTTGAGGATGTTTACTACATATTAGGGTTGCACAGCGTCGGACGTCCCGTGTTACCTATTCCAGGGGATGCATGTGCATTGTTATTACATGAGCTTCTTAGTGTTGCCCCCGATCCACAGCAAGAGACGAATGCCTTCAAGAAGGGTGAAATTAAGATTAGTTGGTTGGTTCATTAGTTTGGTGATTGTTCACGTCTACACTCAACTACTGGTCATGATCATGAGCGTGAGCTACTATACCACACACGTGTACACTTGCTTCTGCTCATTGGTCGTATTGTGCTGAATTATAGTGGTCAGGGAGGATGGCTACTTGCAGCAGGTCCCTACTGATTCTCCGCTTACCGACCATGATTCTTTTCATAGGGGTCAAAGAGGATGGCCTTTTCAGTTTACTAGGGTGCGTGAGCTGTGGGAGTCACGTCACAATGCCGTGCTTGGGCCACCATCTTACAGACGTACTCGCAGACCTATCTTCGCAGTTGAGTATCCTCAGTGGTATGATAGAGTCACTAGGCGTTTCATGATCAACCCCAGGATTTGGAGGGACCAGCAAGGATTCCAGGGGTTGCAGGGGACCTACCCGTGGTTGTAAGCTTTCTCTATTTAGATTACTACCTCTTCATTTGTCATAATATTAATTTACGTAAACACATTTACATGTTGTCAATACAGGTTGAGGGCTTGTTCGCTGCCCACCACCAAATTCGGGGTTCTGGCATGGCTGAGGATGAGCGTACACCAGCAAAGTACTCCATTGGATAGCGATGAGTGTAAGGGTTCCGCTTCGTCATTCCCTATCCATATATCCTCGCCCTGAGGAAAATCTTCCTTGGTCTGAATTTAGGCAAAAAGTGGTTAAAGCCGTGACCCGTATTTGGTGGGAAAATAACTGAATGTTGTTGCGTAGGAGTCGCTATTATATGTTTGAACTAACACAAGATTTAGTTTGTGCTTCTGGTAGAGAGCTTACGGAAGAAGAACAACACAGACTATTACAAAATGAGGATTACATTTCCGATGATTACATGTCTGACGAACAAATTTGACTTAAAAGATTTCCTTCTTTTTCATGGTTTATTATTACTTTCAACAGTTTCTTGAATGTCCTTCCCATTTCATAGTTCCTTTTTTAATTTATGTACCACTGCACTTCTATAATTCTTGATTATAAGGCCTCGTCAAAAAATTTAACAGTTTATACACTTTTCCAATCAACTAAAAACCATACATAAAAAATTAATTTTAAAATAAAAATTACATATTACTCATTCACTTTGTTGCATAATGCTTGTGGCTACTCATTCACTATGTTGCATACTACATGTGGCTACCTTCCAATGGCATGCCCTTCCAAATTTTGCTGCATTTGACAAGACTACTCATTTACATTATTTTTCGTGTTTCCTTCCACTTGAACCTTTTCAGTGTTACACTTGTCATTATCGTTTCTCAAAATTATTTAAAATACTTGCATGTGCCTTATAGTGTATGTTCACGGGGTACCTAACTCATTTACTGATAAGGGTCTATAAATTAAAACCCACACGGCCATAGGTCATATTGCATTTATTTTGCAATTCCATAAGTTACAAACCATTTATACTACATTTCAATGGATTCAGTACAGTACACATCACTAAGAAGCCTTCGGCCTGTAAGTCAAATTCAGTGGAGAATCAAAGTTCAAGTATCACGACAATGGGATGACTATAGCAATAACAACGTACTGTATCGAGGTTTGCAGATGATACTTGTTGATGAATATGTAAGATGCTTTAAAAACTTAATCTTTTGAATCACCAAATTCATTTATACGGTTCTCATAAATCTATTCATGGGTCCGTACAGCACAACCGTATGCATGCATGGATACCGTTTGGGGAGGTAGGTCATTTTCATGGTCGAATTGTCGAAGGTCAAACTTATGATATTTCAAATTTTCTTGTGACACCCTACGAGGGAAATTTAACTCATATTACTGAAGTTCCCGACACTTATGAAGATGTATTTGACTTTGTTGATCTTTCAATAATTGATGAGGTCCACTTCCAAAATGATCACTGTGTTGGTAATCATTGTACTCCATTTTCATTAAACCTTTTGGTATTACATTTCGTTACATATTAACATTTTTTTCTTTTCTGTGTTATAGATGTGGTTGGATTAATTGTTGACCGAGGTAATGTACAACAAGTTACAAATGCAAGAAATGTACAACAAAGGTCTTTTGAAATGGTTATTGGTGATGAAATGTAAGAAAAACAAGTTAAATCCATCCTTGTGCAAAGATTTTTCAAAATTTGTATTCCGTTTCCTCAAAATTTCTGGTATATTACAGTAATAAAGTTAAAGTTGTCTTTTTATAAACAAATGTTGTTCCAGTTAATAGGGAGTTGAACTTCACTGCTCTACAACGTCTACACCCATATACCATCACCATTTCTGGTTGTAAAATGAACTTGACACTGATACAGGAGAGACCTGGCTTACCGATACACCTTCAACCAAGTTTTATGTCAATCGTCAGAGTGTGGAAGATGGTGAGTTACGCTGTAGATTTAGGGTAAACAATACACCTATTGTGTGCACATGAAGTATTGGTGACCCATGATCATGGTGATGTTGAACCTCGATCGCGGCATGTTGACAAGAATTATTGTGCTCTGATTTGAGTGGCATTTTTTTCTTTTTGGATTTATGCATTCTAGCTCTATATTAGTTGTATCTTTCTTTATTGTAATGTTACTATTATTAATAGTTGCGTGCTCATTTTAGTTCAGTTTCGAATTACTGTTTTGTATTAGTAAACAGTTGAAACCACATGCAAGCATTTTCAATAATTTGAGATAAACAGTAAAAAAGTTAAAGTGGAGGGACACATGAAAAATAGTAATGACAAGTCAAATCATCATATAAATAAAATAAAGAGGAAAATAATGCAGGTGAGAGCAACAATGACAAGTCAGAATTAAGTTTTTAAATATGAACTGTAATTGTATAGTATGTTTAGCACTTGAACTATCATTCAAAGTAGCTTATGTCTTCTTTACCAAATCACTTATAAATAGAGAGTTACAACCTCATGAAGTCATACTCGTCAAAAGTAATTTTGTCTTCACTCCCAAATGTGGATCATTATTTTCGTGAAAAAATAGTTGTTGTAGTGCATTACTGAAAGGATATTGACGCCGACAGGCGGTTTATCGACGGTGTTTGCATTTACGAATGTTGGATCGAAGAGCCGCTTGAACCCCATGCAACAGTTCTCATTAAAATTTTTAGGGAAGAATTTACCACAGAGAATGTAGCCCACTCTGCAGAAATTCGTGAGTTACAGCGTGAAAATTAGGAGTCAATGAGGGAATTGCAGAGAATGAAGGCGTTCATCGAGTCCCATACCTGGAACATTAATGAAGACGATGATGACTCTGATGATACATATGAATGATCTGGTTCATATATTGTTGGTTCCTAATATTTATATTGTTGCATCGTACTTATTTCTATTCATGTATCGTGTTATTATTGTGTATCGAACTAGGAACAGTTTTTCAACTGTGTGTTATTATGTAACTGATGTTATGTGATGGAATTTGTGTTTCAAGTTAAGTATCCCTTATCAGTAAATGAGTTCATATCAAATATAATGCCTCATCAAAAAAAATATATTCCCCCATGATACAATATTCCATGTAACTAAAACCATACAAAAAAAATTAAAGTAAAAATTACATACTATAAATAGGTTTACATCACTAGTCAACAGAAAAAGAACTAAATCAGAATAATTTCCTGGGAATTAAATATGAGATTTGCAAAGCATGCCCTCGCGTAACAATTACATACTCGACTAGCTTGACACCCTTTTCAAAGACACAAAAGTCATATATATACTATTTTTTATTTAAAAAAAAATACGTACTAAAAATAGGTTTGCATGACTCCCCAACAAAAAAAAGTACACCAAAATAATTTTTTTACAGTTTAATATTAGAGCTAAAAATAGGCATCCGTAGAATTTTTCACACTTGAAAATCATTACACACACTTGCAAATCCGTGGGAAAAGGAAAAAATTAAAAAAAAATAATATACGCCAGAATGCCACTTCTTCTGGGCCTCTGGGGGTGAACCCAAGAATGGCGTTATGTGCCATTTCTGGAAAACTTTAAATAGGTTTGCCAAATAACTGAACTTTATGTTCAGCTGTATCAAAAAAGTCAGGGAGCCGGGGTGATAAGCATCTTCCAAAATATGTATTAGAGACTAATGTGCAACTGGTAGATGTTGGAAGACGAATTAAACTGCACATCATCGTTATAATACACCTGATTTAGCTTGTTCGAGCTAAAATTTCGGATTAAAATTTTAAAATGTGATAGGCACGACCATGAAAATTAAATAAGTGACATTGTAGTTACAAGTCGTATTTTGATTTGCAAAAATATTTATATATAAAAGTTTTTGTTTACAAGATTTTTTTCTTAATAACTTACTAGTTTAATCTATAAGAAAAGAACATATCATATAAAAGTAATAAATATGTGATTATTAAAAACTAAATAGCTTTTTTTCTTTATTAAAGGTAAAAGACCTTGCATTTGTACACCTAATTAAGTGTGAGTCATGCATTTTGTGTATTTGAAATATACAAAAATAGTAATTTTTTTACGAGTTCGGAAAGAATAAATTTGTGCACTCCCTGTTCTTTATTTTTATACACTTTGTGTGCCTTAATTTTTAAAATAAAATAATGTATTCTTGAACTTTGTTGAAAAAAATCACATAACCTTTTTTGATATATTTTCAGCATAAGAAATGTTTTATAATTAAAGGTATCAAAGCTCAGTTTAGGGAAGGACTTGGGTTTGAGTCCTCACACCCCCATTTATTTAATTTAATATATGTTGTTGGTATATTGATATTGGTATTGGTTATATTTCTTGTTGTCAATCATAGCGAAACGTATCGTACACTTGAGGGGGAGTGCAGAATGTCAATCCTTCAATTGAAAAATCTTAAGTATCTTTTCAAAATTGGTGATTGGGTTTAAACCATTATCTAGATCCGCTAATTATAAAATAATAATATTAAAAATTTTATTTGGCCAGAACTCTAATTTAATTTAATAAATTAAAATTTTTTCTTAAACCGCTAACTTACGAACACGGCTTGTCTTCTTTCTTTATTTTTCTTTATATATTGACATATTAGAATAAATAAAAATCTAGTTTTTGATAACAATTTATAATAAAGCTCCCTTAAAATAAAAACTAAAATTGATCTTAGCCATCCATTCCCCCCTTTTAACTTTAAATTCCAAACATTCATTTAATTTAATTAAAAAAATATAAAAGACAGAGATTTAAAACACTAAAATTCTTAACTGCTTTTGAATTTCTCTCACTTCTTCATCCGTCTCTCTCTCTAAATTTGTAATCGCTGGCTTTCTCTCTCTTCTTCATCCGTATCTCTCTCTCTCTCTAAATTGGTAATAGCTCATTAGTTTTATCATTTTAATCAATTAAACATTGTTCATATAGATTCATAAAAGAAAATCAGTTTATTGATTAGTGATTGTTGATCTCAAAACACAATTTTAGGCCCCGTTTAGTATTGCTATTATAGACAGTTACAACAACTTTTTGCTGAAAGCTGTCAGAATTGTGTTTGGTAAATTCTAAAAGCTGCTGTTTGGAAAAGCATTTTTGGTCTAAAAGCTACTGTTATCAAAAGCATGTCCCCCATACTTTTGGAAAAAGCTGTTTTCAGCTTTTTCAGAAAGTAACTATCAGTTTCACCATCAAACCTTCTCAAAAATATCACTTTTATATATTATATCTTAAAATATGCATAAATTAAAAAAAAATACCAAATAATCATCTAATTTTCCTGACAACACTTTTTCCACCAACACTCTTTTCTCACAGCATAGCAGTTTTCAACAACACTCCCAAACGGAGACTTAGTGATTGTTGATTTGTAAAGAGATAATCAGCTCCTCGATTAGTTGTTTGAAGATGATTATAGCTTATTTGGATAAAACTAGAGTTAATCAAAGTAAATTATCTTGTTTTATAGCTTTTGGTATGTTGAGAAGCTCGTTTTTTGATTTGTTTAATTTTTTGTTTCTTTTTGTGATTTTAAGTTCTAAGATGAATTGTTTTAGCTGAAATTTTTAGTTATATATGAGATTAAAGTTTATTGTGATTTGTTTAGCTGGTTTCAATAGTTTTTTGTGGGTTTAGTTTTTTATATGATTATATGCTCATTTATTAGTGATTGTTTGTATTAGATATCTATGTATTAGTTGATTATGTATTAGTGATTGTTTGTGTCAGATATACAGATAAATAGAGACTATAATAGCAGACATTAGCTCACAAACAAGCAGAGAATGATAGATTTCTAGATAGAGAAATAAACTAGAAATAGAATCAGTTAGAGAGAGAAATAGAATAACAGAATTATAGAGAGAGAAAGAAATTTGTCAGTTTATTGTAATCATATTCGTAATGTATCATTGATTATAAAATTGCATTATAATGTGTTGACGGATGAATTTGGTAGCAACAAAGTCTGAGATTTGTAGCTGGAAACAAGATCTGTGAAGGTGGTTCTTCGTCGAAAAACGTGAACAGTAATCGTCGGATTTTATGAATAGTGTTTGGTGTTTGTGGTTATTGGTGGCTGAGATTGCTTAGGGTTAGTGGTGGCTCCTTTGCGCTCTCACTTCTAACCCCTTATAATTTGCCTACGTATCCCTATTTATAGGAAATCAAGCCAACGTACTTCTTAGGGAACAAGAAACCTAATGGGCTTAGATCTCTTATCCCGAGGCCCAGTAGGTTCCTACTAGAAACCTTCTTCTACTAGCTATTGGAATGTCCGCCGATGAGGCCCAAACACAAAGGCCCAA
The DNA here is from genome assembly GCF_009905375.1 of Apium graveolens. Taxonomy (NCBI): domain Eukaryota; kingdom Viridiplantae; phylum Streptophyta; class Magnoliopsida; order Apiales; family Apiaceae; genus Apium; species Apium graveolens. Next base: position 119,651,629 of record NC_133657.1, read on the forward strand.
GGCTCGTCCGCGGCTTCGAGACTTCACTGATAAGGCATCTCCCTAGCCAAGGATAAGCCTCCGCTACCAGCTATTTCTCTAATTCGCGGATGCAGATATAGCTGTGGTTCACCCCAAATGTTGGACGCATCCTTATCCCCCGGATAAGGAGCCCCTACCAGATTACAGGAAAAGTGATCCCAAGCTTTTGGGTACAAAGTGCAGGATACTCCAAAACCTCCCAATGAGGACACCCGTTGACTACAGAGATAGAGCTCCCAAAACACAAACCAGAATTTACCCCACATCCCCAATGAGGACACTCATTAACTATGGGAGGAGGCCTTCCATCCAGGCATACACCTGGAGGTCTCTGACCACGAACACCACCTCCTTGGTGGTTGCATTACAGGAAGGAGTTCTTCAATAGATTACCTGCACCAAATACATTAGTAATAACAATCTCCTTCTTCCTTGAATCATCCGTCCAAGTAACCATGCTGAAGTCCCATCCAAGCCTCCTTCCTTTTTTAGGCGCGCCCTGAGCACTTTCCACAGGTAAGGGATCAACTCAGAGATATCATCCAAAGTCTTTTCTTTCAGCAACAAGGCGCGCCTCCCTCATCTCATGAGGGCACGCCTTTAGTATTTACAGGATGCATTCAACCAACAACCCTTCATAAACACATGGCGCGCCTTCCCTTATTCAAAGGGGGCGCCTATTCCCTTTATAGAAATGAAACTCGCATTATCTTTTCCTTAATTTTAGGCATATATATCTCAATTTTGACCACTCTATATGATTTTGACCCGAATAATGTTTATATCATTTTTTGGGCATAACAACTATCCCCCAAATTCCATATGCTATTGAAAATAGGATTGGGATTTTTACTCATTTTTATTAAAATTTATATAAACTTATGTATTATCAATATTATCTTATAAGGCGCGCCTGGAACACATCACTTTATTTTTATTCAAAATTCGAATTAATGTGATGATCAAAGAGGGCGCACCTTAAAGAGGGCGCGTCCTTTGAATTCCAAATGGTTCAAAAATGATTCCCCTTCTTTCTCGGGAATCGTGATCGACGTGATTGGAAAAGAAAGGTTTTACTAGTCTCTTACGTCTCAATCTAATTCATCAGGAATTCATTTGGAAAACCTTGTGTTGGAAAAGAAAGGTTTTACTAAGTTCATTTTATCATTACCAAGAATATGAAATCATTCAGACTCTTTCAAGTCAAAAATCATTCTTAAGTTCAATTCAAGAATTCAAAGAAAGTGATCGTATCGAAGGTAAGCAAAGATAAATACCAAGGACCTTGATCAAAAGATAAACGGGGTATACAAGATAAGGAATCAAAACAGTTCTAAGGATCATTACAAAATAAGGTCTACAAAATAAAGATTAACCAATAATACGCACGGGAATTGATAAAGGTTCTTATAAGGATCATGAGTATTCAGGGTATCCAAAGGAATTAGTAGGTAATTAGAATATGAATCAACAGGTTTACTACAAGGGTTTGGACAATAAGCATATCAAGTCGTTACGAGAACAATAACAGGGTGTTTCAAAGAACCAATAACAGGTAGGGTACAAGAATTCAATATCAAGGTTCAAGAATTAATAACAGGTTTACAAGTGCTATAAAAGTTCAATACTCTATCATGGCATGAACAATATCCCCTTCCTAGCCCGAATGCCTTCACGCTCCGAATCTACAATCCAACAATCAAACCCTAATTGGATTCTCACTCGACGTTCCCAGAACGTTTAATAATTTCTCATTATCGCAATACCCTAAGAGCATATATACTCGATCATATTCACAAAGCATGATTATACCATATACTCGTATACCTTAACCAAATAGGCATCGAATCACAGCTTGCGAAACAATTATAACACATAGCATATAGTCCTTGTATCCAAATTCTATACTTGGGTTATAACCACAGTTATATAATCTTATATCAAGACGACTCAATCCTTCCTTTTACTTCACATAATGCGAACCAAAACCATTCAAGTAGACCAAATAATTCTTTATAACTTTACATGCATCCCTCTAGTGAAACCCTAGGATCAATTCACTTACTTTTACAACCTTAACTCATTTGGCTCTAGCATAAAACATAATAGATCGAATAAATCAACATGCGAACACCTCTATCTATCTAATCAATCAATTAACTTGAATTAATTCATTTTATAAACCATGAACCATTCGGCCTTTTAAAAAAAACACAATTTAAGAATCATATAATAACATGCAAATACAAGAACCATTCACACACTTTAGTTCAAGCCAAAACTCATTCCTTTAAATCATTTTCAAAGAAAAATGAAATCAAAAGTAATCCTCAAGCCAAAATCTTTTGTAAAATTAAATGAAAATCAAAACCCCTTTTTAAATTACAAAAATTCAAACCCAAACACCCTTAGAGAACAACCAAATTCATATGCAACCACTTAATGATATATTCATGCTATCACACATCAAAAACCATTTTTCCTACATAATTTTTTTAAATAAAATTTGAACTTTAGAAATTGATTATAACCAAATGAACTCGAAGTAATGACATAAAATTCATATTATAACAAGATCATACTAAAACACTTAGCGAATCACATTTTTACGATCCACCGGCTCTCATTTGATCACGACCGGTGGTGGTCGAACCTAAGAGTGCCCATAACGGGTTTCCTCTTTGAGTTTTAAACCATAAAATTACTTTAGACTCTCTTATAATCATATATCAGGAAATTACATTTTCTTGAACACAACCAAAGAGATGGAATTATGAAACTTACTCAAACACTTACATGTAAATGGTGTATGAGTAGAAGATCAAAAATGAGGGCTATAGATGACAAGATCTTTGAATTTGGACTAGTTTTTGTTGTTACATGTAAGAGAGAGAAAGGAAGAGTGTGAGAGAAAGAGAGAGCCGAGAGGGAGAGCTCGGGAGAGAAGAGAGAAAAGAGAGATGAGAGAAAAGAGAGAAAGCGAAAGGGAAGAGATAGAATGAAAATGGAAATGACCAAACTTCTCACCTTTTATACTTAAAAGTTAGTGCAAAAGAGAAATTACCCTTGTACCCTTCTCTCATTATTAGCACAAAATGCATGCAAGGATAGTATGGTCATTTGGTTATGTTAAATGGAGATAGTGGGGTAGGAAATGACACATCTAACCTTCTCTCATGTTGTGAGTGAAAATGCATGCAAGGGCAAGTTGGTAATTTAAAAAAAAAGAATCTAAATTCTTAATTTCCTTTTATCCTTAATCAAAAACGAATTTGATTAAAATATTTTTGAATCAAAAAGATAAACATGCCACGAATATCACTTTTATAAAATAGATCTTGAAATTTGCTTTTCAGCCATATTTTCAAAATAATGTTTGAGCGAACGGTTGATTTATTACGGATTTTACAAGATTGCGCTCAAAATAGGATTATAGCTTAATAAAATCATTTTAAAATACACCGATCACCAAATAAATCCATTTATCATTTTTGTAAAGTTTCTGGGAATATTTTGAAGATAATAAAACAAACTTCATGACTAAACCATACTCAAATAATTTTATAAAAATGAATAAAGGTTCAATATACCTTAATTAAATCAAATCAATTCCATAATATCATTCAAAACCGTCCAGATCACGTAGTCATGCATACAGACAGGCAAAATCATATATTCACACATCACAAAATTTCCCTTTTATTATTATTTCCCTTTTTCGCGTAACGGGTCGTGTCTTGTCTAACAGCCCGATGCTGAGCCTTTTCTGCCACGCTTCCACAATCAATCCTTTATACCAATTGACATGTTACTTGGAATATATAATATTCTATTAAACTTTTTTACTAAACACAATAACACATAATTCACATAATCACACTTTATAATTACAACACATAATATTCTTTATTTACTTAATCACGTCACGAATTTCTCAATCGCTACAATATATATATATATATATATATATATATATATATGTATGCGTACATATTCTGAATCTGTAATTTAGATCCGCAATCGTTGAATTTTGAATTTCTAATTCATGTTTTAGAATATCAACCGTTATTCTAAAATAACGCCCAGGAAACACGAATTTCAATTTTCAAATCCCCCTTTTGTCTCCTTAGATTCAGGAAATGCCCGAAATATATCTTTTTGGGAGTATATGTTTTTTTATAATAGAAGCACCGTCTCTATCACACTGTCTTAGCTTAGGGAACGCCTTTAAAAATATCCATGATAGATGTTTATAGTCTTAGATCAAACATATATAATTGGGCGCGCCATTTTCTCAGTGTGCGCCTTCTACTTATTTCCATTTTCTCTCATATTTTCTTCTTTTGGACGCGCCCTCAACAACTTTTTCCTTTTGTTTGACAGCTGGAAGACGAGGGCGCGTCTTCTCCCTTTCATCCCTTCAAGGAATTTCTCTCAAAACTTGGGATATATTCTCCTCCCCATACTTACTTCAAACCTCAACCTCCAAATGCTCACCATACTCCTGAATTCTTATATCGAGTGGCGCGCCTTGTTCAAGAGTCTAAGGAAGGCAAACTAATGGAAGATTCTTCAAATATCTCTAAGAAAGGGAAAGAAGAAATTAATCTCAAAGGAAAGGTTACCACTTCTAGTAGATGATGATCTTAATGATTGGCTAGAAGAACTGAATGCAGATAGATACAGAGGCGTAGAGATAGGAGTTAACATGGGAGTTAGACCATCCAAGGTCTCTTATAGAGCAATTTCTCCAAGCTTATCCCTATAACAACCTCAGGGGGTGCCTACTTCCCCTAACTCCGAGGGCGCGTCCGGAGAGAATTTCCCACCTCCCCGCGATGAGACAAACTTTTTTGATGAAGACACTCTCCGATTCTCCAATTCTCCTGCACCTTCTCCTATCCCCTTTGAGCATTGGGAAATTTCTGATAGTGAAGTATACTTCGACTGGAGTAAGTATGAAGTATGTTCTGAGGCCGTGAAAAAATGATTCGAAAAGAGCAGGGGAAATTATTCTGCATGGGACTTTCATCTAACTACTCAGATGAACAACTCGAGTAGTTAATGAATTTCTATGACATGGAGGGTATATGGGTGCACCCTCTCAGTATGATGCATCCCCATGTCTTCAACTATGGCAAGAACTTTAGAATCTCCAGATTGGTCAAAAGCCCAAAGCTGGTATCTTTAGTCGTGGGCGCGCCTCTCCATCCCTACTTGAGGGATGTGATTGAGTTATACTATTTGGCACCCCTTTAATTATCTCCCAACAACTATAAGCTTATTTTGGAACTATATGTTATGTATATAGACCTAGGATTTCCTTCACGCATCATGGAAGAAGTCAGCCATTTCTTTAGTCTTTGGAAAATCTGACCATGGCTACTATTACTTAGTAGTGGATAAATAGCACAATAAAAAAGGCTTTTCATCTAGGAAGGTTAGCCATGAGAAAGGGTGGAAGGAGAACTTTTTCTATTTGTATGACGCCCTAGAATCAGAATACAGTTCAATAGAGAACCAAGTAAGGGTGCGCCCTACGTATTTCCTTCTATTTTAAATTTTTCCTTATTCTCATGTTATTCCTTTCTCATGCAACAGAAAAGCCTTCTATGCGAGAGCTTGAGGGCGTGCCCAAAGCTCGGGCGTAAGCTATACTCAAGATTGCTGTAGAGAGATGGAACTTGAAGACGCTTGTTACAGAGTCCAACTTAATGCGAGTCGGCATACTGTCTGATCTCGTTAGGACTAAATGTAAGTATGTGGAGTTCAAAAAAGGCAACCCCATTGCTCGTGTTATAGAAGTTGACAGTGATGAAAAGGAGGATGAGGATAGTACTACTCAGAATGACCCTCCTTTAGGTTCGAATAATGATAATACATGTTGAGACATGCCTTCCGTTTAGGACGCGTCCTCTTTGTATTTAATTTGTTGTGGTATTAGTCTTTTACTTATCCAATTACTCCTTGTTGCACTTTATTCATCTATCTACTTTTTTTGCATATCATAAAGTAAAAGTGCATCATAGAAGCGTATTATTACTCCCTTAACATTCACTTTATCTTGAATGGGCGTGCCCTATACTCTAGGCACGCCTTTTTACTGTGTTTACTAATACTTTCCATATGTTTTATGCAGAAATGGCTCCTCCTAGAATTTCCAAGTCATTTGGGGCGTATCCCACCGATAAATCTAACTCCAAACTGCCAAGGAAAGATAATTTAAAAGCTCAACAATATATTCCTGCTCCTCCCTCTGTTCTCCACCCTACCCCTGTCCCAAAAAGGATAGTGGTAGATTTAACTGAGAAATAGGGTGCTTTTAAGAGGCCCCGAACAGAGGGCGCGCCTTCTGGCTTTTCCACATCAGCAATCAACCATCTTGGCCCTCTAGGTTCTACTTATGTTACTGATCAAGAGGTCAATCAGTGGCAATCAATGAGCTTATAAGAATCTACCAAGGCCTTGGTCAAAGCCTTCTGTCAGCTCATGTTTCATTTCCTTCAAGCCATGGATAAAAATTTAAGAGGATAAGGCGCGTCTGGAATGCTTACAGGGAGATAATAATATTCTCCAAATTAATCTCAAAGACAAAGACCTCCTTCACTCCAAGGACATCAAAGAAAAAGACTCTGAGATCTCATATCTCAAAGGAAAAGTGGACAACTTGACTTCTCAGGTTGATATAGCTAACAAGAAGGCTACATCCCTTCATACTGAGCTAGAAGAAGCAAAGCTCAGGATTGAGTACCTTGAAGGGCAATAAAGAGATGGCTGGCCAGATGAGAAGAGAGAGATTTCTGACGAGGCTTTTTCTCGTGGTTTTCACTGTTACAGGGTTCGATTCATGGCGAATGACCCAGATTACTCCTTTAAAAAGTTTGGCAAGGAGACGGTTGCTGAGATGGTGGAGTTTAAGAGGGAATATGCTGATGAAATCAGAAAAAGTAGGGTGGAACTTGGCCTAGAAGAAGAAAAAGGCGCGCCTACTGATAAACCTACTAAGGACGCTCCCGTGGTTGATCCCTCGATTCCTCTATAATCAATCCCTCCAACCGATGACTCTCAGGGCGCGCCCTGAACTTTTTTTAAATATGTTTGAACTTATCTTATTACTTTGAGTTGTAGCCCTCTTTTGATGCTATGCAAAGTTGTAAGACTATACTTTCTGCTACTTTCCCTTTGGTTTTAACTGATAACTACTTTTGCTATTTGTTTCTTCATATATTTTCTAAGTTAAATATCTTATACTTCCATTTTTAGGGCGAGCCAAAGACATAAGGTGCGCCTTCTATTCCTATATAACTATTTCCCAGGTTACCATTATATGGGGCGCTTTATAAGTATAGGTTAAGACGTGCCTTGATGGTATGAAGCTTTCTAAAACCTCATAAAATCAACTAAGGTACTTCTGCCAAGGCCTCCCCATTCCGAGGGCGCGCCTAAAAGTGAATGCTATCTTGAAAATTATGTGAACTTTTTGAAGATCAAAATATATATTATTTTTTAAGCCCTATTATAGAAGGCTCATCCATTTAGACTTGGCATATTCTTAAATTTTACTTTGTTCAAACCCAGCTGCTTTATTTTCCGCTCTTATTTTGCAGTTGCAACTGTTTTAGTTTTCAAGTTGTGTATGTTTGAAGCTTCTTCCTTCATTGGGGAGGGTCTTAATGTTGCATGTCGTAGTTAGCCAAAATTTTCCTAAGTACTCTTTATCGATTACTTGTGCATAGAATTTTAATAGAAATTTTCTAAGGTAAAGTTATCCAGGCGCCTCTACCATCCGGGCGCGCCCTGTAGGTGCTGACTTTTGTTTTACTTTTCTGTAAATGCTTTACTTGCTTTATCTTTATGAACTTCCCAACTGAATTTTATCAAAACACTTCCAGACATAGGACGCGTCCTCATCATTCATTAAAACACCTTTATTGTCAAGGTACACCTATAAATAAATATCAAACTTTGCACTGATTGAAATATTTTTATCTTGAAGGCATGCCTGCTCATCCATGGCATATCTCAAAATATTTATTTGCATTTTCTTTTATAAATTTGGAACGTGACTTATGATCTGTTGAGTTTATATTTTACAGACTAGACACTATCTGGACGTCCCCTGCTATGGGGCGCGTCCTCTTATCTTTTGATTAAAACTTTGAAAAGTAGAATTTATTGAGGTGCCTCGACCCTTAGGGCGCGCCTGATGCATAATCTTACTACAATATTCTGAGAAACATATAATTAAATATCTTTCTCTATTATTAATAATGCACTCTAGTGTGAAAATTACACCAGTCCTATGGCTACTATGCTCCGTGCGGAAATTATTTGAAAATTTTATCCTTCAGCTAGTTCCAAGGTTCGTAGTCATATATACTACCCCCTAGGCTAGGCAGAATTTATTTGCTACTAGTCTATTACATAAATCAACCATAGATTTGAGGGGGCCGAGGCTGCACCCTACCGATAATACTTTCGCAAGTTCTCTGCATTCCAAGCTCGAGGAATAAGTTTTCCATCTAAATCTTCCAAGCTATAAGTTCCTTATCAAAATATGGCTTTGACTATGTACAGTCCTTCCCAATTAGCTCCAAGCACTTCATGCTGAGCTATTTTGGTATTTGGCATAACTTTTCGTAAAACGAGATCTCCTACCTTAAAAGGCACAAACTTCACCTTCTTGTTGAAATACCTCACAATCCTTTGCTGATACGCAACAAGTTTCAACTGAGAATTCATTCTGGCTTCATCTAGCAAATCCAAGTGTAGCCTTTGATTAACCTCCGCATCTTCCACAATGAACAAATCCCTTTGTAACGATCCAGCTCCCACTTTCACGGGAATCATAGACTCATACCCATAGATTAGCATAAAAGGGGACTCGCCCATAGTTGACCTTGGAGTTATGTTATAGGACCAAAGGACCATTGGAAGTTGTTCTGGTTAATCTCCTTTCTTTTCCTCCATCTTGACCTTTAAAGTATGCCTAATGATTTTGTTTATGGCCTCAGTCTAGCCATTACTTCATGGGTGATAGACTTTAGTGAAATTTTTTTTGATGTTCAAGTCTTCGCAAAGCTTCCACAACTCTTATTGTCAAACTGCTTCCTATTGTCAGACTATAGAATTGAAGACGAAATCTTTGATTTTATTAGCCGTAATCGTGGCCAACGGCATAGCTTCTGCCCACTTTGTAAAATAATCAACAACCACTACAACATATTTCACACACCCCTTGGCCTTGGGAAGTTCTCCAATGAGGTCAATTCCCCATATAGAAAAAGGCCAAGGACTTTCCAATGAAGTTATGGATGTTGCTGGGACGTTAGAATAATTAGCAAACAGTTGGCAATGATCACATGCCCTAATAAACTTGAAAGCATCTTCTTTCATGGTTGGCCAGTAATATCCTTGTCTAAGGACTTTTAATGCCAACGAACCACCCCCGAGTAGTTTTCACAGATACCTTCATGTACCTTTCTAAAAAGTAATTTCCTTTTTCCAGATCTACACATTGTAAAAGCGTTTGATTAAATCTTCTCTTATATAGCATCCCATCATACTCAATGTACTTCGCAGCCTAATAACGAGGGCATCGAGCTTGTAGCTTGTCTTCCAACAAAGTTCCTGTGCGGATATAGTTGTGAATAGGGGTCATCCAAGTCTCCAGCGGGACCTCCTGCATATGAAACACACTCATTTCAGGAATACTTGGAATTTCCTGAATTCCCAATAGAATTTGTCCTAGCAACACATTATCCATATGTGAGCCCATTTTTTTCCAAGGTGTCCGCATTGCCATTTTCTTCTCTTGGAACGCCTTCCAGCTTGGCACTTCCAAATATTTGGAGCAAACGCTACACAGTTCTCATGTATAATTCAGTTCGAGGGCCCCGGGCCTAGAACCCTCCATTAACCTGATTTACCACCAACTCCGAGTCACTTCGAGCTATCAAATTTATAACCCCTACCTCCAAGGCTATCTTCAGACCATTGATCAGGGCTTCATATTCGACATCATTGTTGGTGACATAAAACTTGAAGTGAATGGAACTCATCAAGTGATGTCCCTCTGGGGTAATCAAAATAATCCCAGCTCCTGCTCCGCTATTATTCATAGCCCCGTCGACGTGTAAAATCCACCAAGGGTGTGGGAACTCTTCTCTCACTTGGTCAGGGACATTCCCCTATGAGGAAGGTTCTGTCAATACTATAGCCTTCTCATCCACTTCGGAATTAAATTCAAGTATGAAGTCAGCCAACGCTTGTCCCTTAATCGATGTGCGAGGGCAATACTCTAAATCAAACTGTCCCAAATCAACTGCCCATTTCAGCATTCTTCCCGACGACTCTGGCTTATGTAAGATGTGTCTCATTGGATAAGCGGTACAGACCTCTATCCGATGAGCTTGGAAGTATGGCCTCAGCTTTCGTGTTGCAAGTACAAGGGCATATACTAACTTTTCCATACCGGTGTATCTGGTTTCTACATTCAACAATCTCTTACTCACATAATACACTGACAATTGGCGGACCTCTTCCTCTCTTACTAACGCCGCAGTGATGGAATTTTCTGAGACTACGAAGTAGAGAATGAACGTTTCCCTATCTTCTTGCTTTTCCAACATAGGAGGATTCCCCAATTGCTCTTTAATTTTCTGAAAAGCTTCCTCACAGTCTGAGGTCCATACAAAATTCTTTCACATTCTTTTAATTGCTTTAAATAATTCCTTGCATCTAACTGAAGATTTTGAAACAAATCGATTCAATGTTGCAATTCATCCCATTAAACTCTGCACTTACTTAACGCTTCTGGGAGATTTCATATCCAGCAGGGCTTTGATTTTTATGGGATTCACCTCGATTCCTCGGTGGTTTACCATGAACCCCGAGAATTTTCATGACTTCATGCCAAATACACATTTCTGAGGATTCAGCTTCATCCTATATTTTTTTAGAATGTGGAACATTTCATCCAAATCTGCTATATGATCATCTACTCTCTTAGACTTCACAAGCATATCGTCTACATATACTTCCATTGTCTTCATGATCTGCCTTTTAAAACATCTTGTTTACAAGTCTTTGATAAGTTTCCCCAGCATTAATTAGGCCAAATGGCTTCCTGATGTAACAATAGAGACCTCTGTTAGTGATGAAAGAAGTGTGCTCTTGGTCAGGTTCATACATGGGAATTTGATTATATCAAGAGTATGTGTCCATAAAGCTCAGCAGAGCATGTCCTGCCGTTACATCAACCAACTGATCAATTATTGGCAAAGGGAAGTTATCATTTGGGAAAGCCTTATTTAGATTTGTGAAGTCCACACAAGGCCTTCAATTCCTATTGGGTTTTTTCACTAACACAGGATTTTCCAACCATTCCGGGTAAAAAGATTCTCTGATTAACCCGACGTCCAAGAGTCCATCCACTTCCTCGGCCAAGGCTACAACCCTTTCTCCACTCACAACCCTGCGCTTTTGTTGAATCCCTTTATGTTTGGGATCGATATTCAATCGATGGCACATGACTTTCAGATCAATTCCAACCATATATGAGTGGTTCTAAGCAAATACATCAATATTTGTCAAGAGAAATTTTGAAAGCCCTTCCTCCAACATCAAATTTAACTGAGATCCAATCCTCAGAACTTTGCTTGGATCCTCTTTGTCGATTCAAATTTCAATCGTATCCTCAGCCAACCCCATTTTCTCTGTGGGCATCGGTATCCATGGATCCAAATCGAGCCGATTATAATCCTCGTCACTTTCTTTAGAAGGCACATCCTCTAGAAGAGGAGCATCAACTTCCTTCTTGGAAGAAGGCGCGCCCTGCATAACAGGGGCATCAACTTCTTTTGGATTCAGAATATGAGAAAGCGCGCCCTGAGGTACAGGGGCATCAACTTCTCTTGAGTTTCTTGGTTGTAAGGGCGCGCCCTCAGTAAGAGGGAAATCTATCTTATACACAATTTATTTGAGGTTCTGTAAAACATCAATTCTCCCTTCGAGCCTCTCCCCATTGAAGTTTCCTTGGATTATGTGGTCACTTGGGGGCTCTTCTTCTTCCAACATTTTGACCCTGAGAGTGTCTTCTAATAACAACGTTGCGGAAGGCAACTTGGCAGAGTATTCATCTTCTTGGTCAACATAGTAATGGACACGAATCTCTTCGATCTGTTGCTCGATGCTTCCTTCTAACTCATCATCTAAGGCATCTCCGACTTGGACATCGTTTCTACTAAAACCCCTTATTGCCTGTTAGTAACATTCCCGGGAGTCATATTGAGAGCCTTTTATACTGCCTACCCCATTTGGGGTTGGGAATTTTATTGTGAGATGGTGGATCGAAGTGAGGACCCTCATTTCCCTGCGAAAAGGTCGTCCCGGCAATATATTATGGGATGATTCCTGATTTAGGACCTTAAACACGAGCATCTTTGTTACGGACAGTGGGCTTTCTCCCAAGGTGCATGACGATCGAATTGATCCCATGACTCTAAATCCTTCACCGAAAAAAACATATACCCAAGAGTCCTCCCCTGACATATCTCGATCAAACAAACCCATCTTCTTATAGGTGTTGTAATAGAGGATACTTTCCAAGCTCCAATTGTCTAGAAAGGCTCTGTGGACATTTTTAGTCCCAATCTGGAGAGAAATTACTAGAGCGTCATTATGAGGGTTATGTACCCACCTAGCATCCGCTTCTCTGAAGGTGATATCCCTTGAATACTTTAGATGACCGAGTCTCTACCTTTTGGACGTCAGTCAATGGCCTAAACCGGGCTTCCCTTGCATATCTTGCCATGGCTCAGTTACTGCATTCCATCATAAGGTCTCCTCCGTATATTGCTCAGATGCTTCCATCCTTGACAAACTTGTTTTCTTCCAGAGTTTTGTTGTTAGATCCCCGAGGGGTATGACCTCCTTCCTCCTTTGCTTTATCAGAACCATTTTTATGCTTCCTTATTTCCTTCACCACCCATTCACCAAGATAACCTTCCTTGATTGGAGTCTCAATTTTATCTTTTAGCTGTCGACACTCATGGGTGTATGCCCATATGAATCATGGAATTCACAGTACTTCTTCTTATCTTTGCTCTGCCAAGATGACAGAGCCTCTGGCTTTCTAAAAAGTCCTTTATTCTTGTTCACCATGAAGATATGCTCAATTGATGCAGCCAAATGAGTGTATCCACTAGGTCTCTGTCATAGATTGAGGGACGGCTCTATTCCCTCCTTACAATTGCAGCATTCACCCTATTCGGGCTTCGACTACTTCTTCGATATCTTGGGCTCGGAGATCTATCCCTCTTTCTTTCTCTGCCCCTCTGGCTCATTTGGAAAGCTGGTTGAACCTCTTTCAAAGATTATTCTATGGCTTTGAATGATTCTGCCAAAGCAAAGACATCTGCTAGAGTAGTCGGATCTTTCCCCTGCAAATGATTCTGCCCTGCTATCAAAAAACTTTTCAAAGCTTCGTCCGAAGCACCCCTTATGCTAGTAGACTTGGTGTTGAACCTTTTAAAGTAAGATGTCAAGCTTTCGTACTCCGTTTGTTTGACATTAGCCAGAATCGTGACATTCGGAGCGTATCTCACAGCTGTTTGGAACTTGGTCAAGAACAAGGTTTTCATCTGGTCCCAGGAAGTGATTACCCCCGGTCCAAGCTTTTGAAACCATTGTTGAGCGCTTTCCCTGAAAGTTGCCGCCAAGAGTCGGCATCAGGCCGTGTCTGGAACTTGATACACGTCCATCTCTATATTGAATCGACCCAAGAATTCCACAGGATCTGAACTTCCATGGAACCGGAGATCGCTAGTTGTGTTACGATATCCGGCCTGTAATTGAGCCTCTCTTACAACCGCAGAGAATGGAAAAGGAATTCCAGTCGTTGCCTTACCTTTCCTTCCAGGTGATTGAGCAGCTTCTTCAGATCATCCATATTAAAGGTTCCCATGCTGGGGATAGTCTGCATATTGGGTTTTGGATCCTGAGGTTGAGGTGGAGGTAGCGCTACCTGATTTCCACCCGGAGGAGCCTGTTGTTGATTAGTAATTTGGGCATCAGCTTGTCCTCCTCCAGGTATCACTACTACCTCTTGATTTCTCCCTTGATCTCCTTCCGGATTCTCTCCTTGACCTCGACCGCGGCCTTGAGGCTTCTCGCGATCATAATTCTGGATATCCTTACAACCATTATCTCCTGCATAGTTATTTCTTCCAGCTCGGTCATACGTGCGAGTATCCCTATAGCCACGATAGTTGTCACGGTGATATCCATCCAAGTATCTACCTCGGCCTCCACCTCTTCCCCTCCACTGGGGTCTTCTCCAACGGTCACTTCTATTATATCGACCATACCGGTCTTCTCCAACGGTCACTTCCATAATCTCAACCATACTTTTGGCTTGCTAACATCCTTTTTACAAAGGTGAGTTAGATGATTTGTTGATCCATATTTCTGACATTGCTTTCTGGGGGCATCTGCAACAAATGCAAAGTTATTGTTCTTGTTTACTCCTATCTTTCCATTCCTGTTCTTTTTCTTTCTTCCTGTATTCTCAGTCTTGACTTACTTGAAAGGTGTCTTAGGGGCTTGGTTAACCATGGGCTTCTTTTTTCTTTCAGTAGCAGGAGTGGTTTCTTCATTTTTCATTTCCTTATCTTAATCTGCAAGTTCTTGCTTGATGATCAACTCCTCTTCACTGAAATTAACTCCACATGCCTTGAACAAAGGTGAATCAACCTTTCTCAACATAGCTGGGACATCTTCATTTACAGTTGTTTTGCCCTAGTCACCTCCATTCTTCTTGTCGATGTTCAAGGCATCATAGTCAAGGCCAATGGCTATATTAGCATATGGCTTGTTCTTCTCATGGTACTGACCAACTAACTGAGAAGCATTCCTAAAAAACTTCAACTTTATTTCATTCTTTTCTATTTTTCCATCAATACAGCTTCTATTTCACTCGCACACTTCAGCTTGTTCTTTAGATATTCATTTTCCTGCTTGACAGTTTCAAGCTCAACAAGCTGTAGTTCCAAATCTTGCTTCTCAATCTCAAGTTTTTCATTAGCTTTTGACAGCCTACTAACCTCCTCAGTAGATGCCATCATGCTAGTATGGATGTGGAACATCTCTATGCTCATATTTTCAGCAGTCTCTTTATATTGACTTGTATTTAAATTTATAGTAATAAGAGTTAGTACCTCTATTTTTGACGAGGATGACTCTCCTTGCTTTAAGGCCATGAGTGCATAGTTTCCAACCTCCTCATCTTCATTATTATCAGAATCATCCCAACACTTTCCTTCTGTAATGTAAACTTCACCATGTTGCTTCTTCAAGAGAGATTCATACTTTGCCTCCAACTCAAGATAGGCTTTATCTTTCTTCACCTTTTTAGGCTTCCTGCATTCAGTTGCAAAATGGCCCAATTCATCATAATTAAAGCACCTTATTTTTGATCTATCAACAGATCCAATCTTATAGACACTTTTTCCACCAGGAGTGTATTGTCCCTTTCCTTTCCAGTTGTTGTCCTTGTTAGATGTCTCTCCTTTACTCTTGAAAAACTTTGGATTTTTCACTCTAATATTAGAGAATTTCCTGGCTAGATAATCCATGGATTGATCTAACTCATTCAGTTCATCCAATATATATAACTCATCTTCTTCAAATTCCAGAATAACTTGCTTCATTGGTTCCTTGTTCTTTTGCCCAATACTTGAGACAGTTGGAGTCTGGATCTCAAGTTCGTCATCAGATGACTTACTGTCATTAATAACTAGTGCACTTGTTCCATCAACAATGTGCCCTTGACCAAATCTTAAGGATTTTCTTTGAATCATTTCCAGTTCATATATTTTCAAAATCCCATATAAGATCTCTAGTGTTATCCTGCTCAAGTCTCTTCCTTCTCTTATGGCTGATATTTTCTGTTCAAGATGGTAAGGAAGGGTGAGCAAAAACTTCAAGTTAACCTGCTTAGCTTCATAGTACTTGTCATGAAGCTGCAAGTCATTAATCAGCTTGTTGAATCTTTCAAACACATCAGTAACACTCTCCTTTGGTTTTGCCATAAAACCCTCATACTGAGACACTGGTATTCTCCTTTTATTTGACCTAACTTCCTCTGCCTTCACACAGTATCTCAATCTTCTCTCAGATTTGCTTGGTTATATCACAGTTGACAATATTATTGTACATAACATTGTCAAGTGACTCTATCAGAATTAATTGTAGGCCACTGTCAAGAGAGACTTTTTCTTTCTCAATTTTTGTGTATTTTGAAGGATCTTTAGGACCATAATGAGCTGGGATGACCATGTCTCCATCTATAGATTCTTCAATCCTTTCTATAGGAGTAAAATGTCCATTTTTCAGAATCTGGATGTACAAAGGGTTGGCCATCCTTAGAAACAACATCATCTTTTTCTTTCATAATGTGTAGTTAATTTTATCAAAGGCTGGTATCGTTATATTACTTATTTTTTGTGTATTCATTCTTCCAAGATCTTGTTTTGTTTACTTTCAGATTTTTCTCTGATACAACTTGTTAGATATTGAATATAACACAGGAGGGTGAATGTATTTTGGATATTTTAGCCTTTTTCAAACTCTTATAGATGTATGAACAAAGCAGATAAGAAATGCGGTTATATTATGTTGGCAGAAATAAAACAACAAATATAATATTTCAAAACTCACTTAATTTTGTATTAAAATCAAGTTGTGTCTTGCTACAAATCTTGGGTTCTTTGTAAGTAAAGAACTCAGCTTCTATCTTGAGAGTGTACAAGAAAATTTAGATCTGTTTGATACACTATTAAATAAAGGACCAGTGTTTACTTTATAGATCAGTAAACACAGGTTTACACAGCATGCAATAAGATGTATTAAACCCTACTTTAAGTTATCTCTAAAACTTTCCATTTATGGCTTAGTGAATCCTTGAAAATCTTGTAGGTCTGTGACCTTCCTTTGTCAGTTAATCTTGGCCCTTGATCTTGCACTCTTCAAGCTGCTTTTGTAGACTTTTCAATCTAAGTAATTAGATAGTTTGTTGATTGATAATCTTGAATTTTTAAATTGTATGCATTCTATACTTGAGGTTCATATCGAGATCTCCAGTTTGTTTTATAGGGAACTGACATTTGGATAAGTATAATAGCTTATCGAGATCTCTGAGTTCTCTATAAGTGTCTTTGACTTTTCCAGGTCACTGAGTTCTCTATAAGTGAACTTGGCTTGCTGAGGTCTCCAAAACTCTACATGTAGAAATGACTTGTTGATATCTCTGAGATCTCTAATGCATTTAGACTTGTCGACATCTCTGAGATCTTTAATTAGAAATCGACTTGTCGATATCTCCAATCTTCATATCTTTATTCTGACTTGTCGATATCTCTGAGTTATCTATATGCAGAAATGACTTGTCAATATCTCAGAGATCTCTATATGCATTTTGACTTGTCGATATCTTTGAGATTTCTAATGAGAAATTGACTTGTCGATATCTCCAATCTTCATATCTTCATTTGACTTCTCGATATCTCTGAGACTTCTCTATAAGCCATTTTGGACTTCTCAATAAGTCATTCTAGAGTTCTCGAATGACTTCTCTATATGACTTCATCTGTGACTTGTAGATATCTTGACTTAAAACATTTTTCCTAAAATAGATTTATTCAACTCCAAGCTTCTTCACCTTTTCTCTGAGGCATGATCTTGTTGATCTTCTTCCAGAGTTTATTCTTAGGCTTAAGACTGTTCACAGAAAAATACTCCAGTATGATCTTTAACATTTTTACAGACTCAAGTAATACAATACAAAAGGCATATTTAGACTATCATACAACTAAATCTTAGGATTGTCAATGTGACTTAGTCTTGTTATAATATAGGCATGTCTTGCACAACATATATTTTATGCAGGTTTCTATTTGCATGAACTATGTCGTGTGTTCTTGCAAGAAATTTGTGATGTGTGGTATTATTTGTAGACATTCATTTTGTGGTTAAAGCAAATTGGGGTTACCAAATTTCCAAGAAGCCTTGTTCTTAATCGATGGATGCAAACTGCTGATAGTGGAACTTCATCAAATTTAGATATGGTAACTAGTGATTATTTTAAGATGGAACAAGTATCTTTAAAATTGACCACAATTTGGTCTAATTTTCTCCAATCAGTTGACAAGGTTGGGGTAGAAATGGATAGGCTTGAGCATGTACACATCACCATAAAGAAGTTAAATACAAAGTTGAATGATTGTAATGGATCTGTTGTTAGTTTTATGAAAAAGGATCATATGGATGCAATGGTCGGGAAGCAACCTGAAGGAGAAGTTAACATTCTTCCACCTAATGTTTGTAAGAACAAAGAAAACTACTTTAAGAGGCTGATGAGTGATAGGGAAAAAATAATTAACAAATCGAAGAAAAGGATTCGGAACTGTGCACTATGTGGCGCAACAACTCATGATGCCAGAAAATGTTTAAAAAGGAAGAAAGCTATGGTTGAATAAAATTGACCATGCTACTATTTAGACATTTTAAATTTTTTCTTACATAGATTGTTGAACTTTTATGGGACGAGTTTATATATTTTGATTGTTATAAAAGTAATTGTATATGTTTATGACTTTTTCAGTATGATATAATATGCTTTTGTATCATTTTTAGCATTATACTGAGAAGAATGCAGGATGCTAAACAAAAGTTATGTCCATTAATCATACATGTTAAACCATGCCATTAAATCATAATTTTATCGTAACATTATCCAACAACTAAAACAAACATAACATATAAATTTTACACTATAAGAATGTATGTGGAAAAACATTCATAATATTTCAAATTACAATCATATCGTCATCCACCAGTTTTCGAAATTGAAAGTACTAAAACAATAGTGTTGCTACTTAAACGTTAATGTCATACAGATATTCCAACAATTTAAATCTACAGTTTTAAAACATAGAACATAATAGAACTAATCTTGTACATCTTTGTTCTTTGCAGCTTCATCAAATGTAGTTGTCAATTTTTTTGCAAATGTCACCATTTTTCCTTTTTGCAGACTATTCTTATGTGTCTCCTTGATTATTGCTCATTCTTTGTTCCTAAGACTCTTAAGAGGATTCAATCACCAATTTCATTAGCTTATTTGAAGCAAGTTTAATATAAAGTTCATTTCCCTCCTTCATAATTTCTTGCCTTATGGAATTGAGCTGTGATGATAGTATAATGCTGTTAAATTTGATTCGAAGCCTGTTGAGCTAATTTTTCTGCCCATTCTGCAATTAAAAAAATATAAGATTTCAGTGATTAGATGTGCTATTTTTTGTGATTTTTTGTGTGTTTTTAGTGAATATTTTGAAGTTTGTTGATACATGTTCTTCTCTCAATTCTATTTGCCAGTTCTTTAAGTCTTCATGTGCCTGATTATGAATATGCCACAATTAATTAAATTATTTGATGTCTGCCATGACATTGTCAAATAATTTGGCTTCAATCTTTTTATCCTATTTGCCAACATGACATGTCCCTTCGCTTTCAAGTACTTGACAAAGGTTGAATGCTGAAAAAAACTAAAACAATTAAGTTACATGAATGTTTGAAAAAAATTATATTTATCTTAAAGTGTTGATATTTTTATACCAGAGTTTTTGGTTTTTGGCCATAGCAGATATTTGGATCATTATTCTTTCTTAGATTGTCAATTATCTCCCACGTTGGATTTTTGAGGTTGTAGCAAATCAAATAGAAATGCTCATAGGCAATAATTGGGAAAAACACATGCAGTAAATATGGTATCAGATAAGTAAATAGTTATTATATAAATATATTATAATTGTAAATTTAACCGTTACCATGTCTATATTTTCAAGCCTTGTCCTCTTGAATTTTTCAAGCATCCGATCCCTATTCTCAGCGAATATCGGATACGTTGCAGTAACACTTTTGCCAGTATCCACGCTTGGATGCTGTAAAATATGTATTTATTGAAATTAGAAACGGACATTAATAAATTAGTGGATAACCTTACCAATATTAGTGGATATATTGATTACCACACGGTCACTAGTACATAATACACGCAACGGAAATTCCTTTGTCTTATACTTTTCATTATCATTCAGAATAGTTGCATATGTGTCAATGACTGCACTTGCTAAATTATTGCTGATTTTCAAACTTTGCATATCTTCCCCTATGCAAAAGAAATCATCCATGCTAAACATTATCTCCCGGCCAATATTAATTGGTTATTGTACAACCAAAATTATATACTATAATATATAATTGAATACAATAAAGATGTAGTACTTAAATTAAATCTCTTTTTTGTAGTGTAAATCTTCATAATCCCACGTCCTGACTTGTAAAACTGGATTCAATATTTACCATTATGTTAATGTATGGTGATTTTCCAAATCTACCCAAGTTTTGGAGACGTATGCTCTTATCTCTAATTGTTGGCTTAGGAGTAATGCAATCAGTATTATCCTCTCCATATACATCTTCATCAATTCACAGAGAAAAATATGTTATTCCATCATCTTCCAAACCAAAGTTGCTTACATTCCTTGTGTTGTTCTCACCTATTCAATAAGATCAACTTCATCAAATTCTTCATCTCCCAATTCAACATATGCTTCGTCTATTTATGTTTTTTTTTTGCTGATGTGATTTCTTACTTTTCCTTGCAGTTGGAACCCCTTGGCTTTTTAGATTAAATACATTATTGATTAAGTCTCTAATCATCAATAGGTTCTATTTTTTTGGATCTTTTTCTAATGCAGACATCATATTCGTATAAAAAAATCTTTGATCCAATTAAATCATTTGCTCTATCTCACAATTTTTTAACTTCATCATGTACATACAATATATTTTAGAAGATATTATATAAGATACAATACAAGTTGTAATTAGTGATTAAAAAGCTAAAACTGTTGATTAAACTATCAAGTATTAGTGATTTTATAGCAGTGAATTAGTGATTAAAGTTCAAGAACTAGTGATTAAAATTTCAAATTTTAGTGATTATACCTTTTTCTCATGTGTTTTCCCCGGATCATTCTGCATATTTTCCATTTGTTCTTCACCATCCTTGTCACCCTGTGTTTTTTAATTGTTAGTAGTTTTTATATGTAATACAGTATTATAAGCATTGATTTTTTAAAGTACCTGATTTTGATCTTCGACAACATCATACGTGTTTCGTCCATTCTGATTATGTTCCCAACCATCATTACCAGCTTCCCATTTATCATATCCAATATATTCATTGTCATTGAAGTTTTTTCCTTCAAATTTAAACCATAAAGAATTAACCAGCTTAAGCAAATACGGAAAAAAAGACTACATAGATGTTTAATGACTGTAAATTTTACCTTTTTGGTCATTTTTTCTTTTAGGTTTGTTGTTCCAAATACTCCATCAAAGGTGACATAATAACACCAACACCAAAGACTCCATTAAATAATTCAACTGCTTATCTTTGTTTCAACAGTTCCTCATACCAACCTTTGTAAGACGAAAAGTAACTCTTTACAAATTTGATTCCCTTATGACGTACTCGGTCTACATTGAAATAACTACATACATAACAGATTTTTATAAATAAGGTTATTTCTAAAAAAAATAATGTACATAACACAAATACATACAATTGTTACCATCAGATTAACATTTGATCCCCTGAAGAAGACATAATTATATTTGTTCCAACTATTAGTTGCTTTGACTAGGTAGGAAATTAGGTATTCTGCCCAGTTAAACTTGTACAAATCATCAAGATCACTATCAACCTTATGAAGTTATTTGTCAATGTATGCATGTGTTCGTGTTCCATACATGATATTTGACAAAATTATAAGAAAGTTCAGTTTGTAATTCTCAGTCAACCCTTGTCCATTCATTAGCTCGACCACCATTCCAGTAGTAATTTGTTCCCTTTTTTCCGCAATAACTTGTTCTAACCATTATTCAGTCCTCTTTTGATACTTGTCTCCTAATACCAGCATGATAGACTGTACTCCATATGGGAGTCCCATCACATAAAAAATATCTTCCTCAGTGATTTGTATGTTTCCATGTTTAAGCGTAAAAAACACTGTTATGGTCGAAATCTGAAAGATGTTATATGCGAGCTTTGATGGCAAAAACTCCAAACAGAAATCTACTATATGCTCAAATCCAGAATCTATAACCCATTCTTTTTATTCTTCTGAGAGGTAGTATACCATTTGGCTGAACAGTCTAGGAGAAATCCCGATTTCTTTTTTTATTGATATGTAAAACACCTTCAATATGGTATTTTTTAAAATAAAAAAATGTGAGACTATAAAAGTAAACATAAGAACTTACTTTTATTATTCATATGATTTACCTCAGTGTCCAGTTTTGCATTTTTCTTCTTCGGAATTCTCAATTTGCCCTATTTCTATTTGGATCCTAATCTTCACCTTCAATGTTCTCCTGTTTACAAAATTTAATAAATTAAGATATAGAAATTAATATATATAATTTAAATTGCAACTTAAATAGTGATTTCTATGTACAATATAGTGAATACTATGTGTAATTTAGTGATTACTATGTATAGTTTAGTGAATGACGTGTAATATAGTGATTTTTTTACCTTTTTCACTGTCC
This sequence comes from Apium graveolens, assembly GCF_009905375.1. Lineage (NCBI taxonomy): Eukaryota > Viridiplantae > Streptophyta > Magnoliopsida > Apiales > Apiaceae > Apium > Apium graveolens. The sequence goes on from NC_133657.1 coordinate 119,674,327, forward strand.
TCCTCTTCCACTTGTTAATTTTTGGTTTCTTGTTTGGTTCTTACTCTTGAAATTGATCTTGACTTTCTTGTGTTTCACTTTGTTCATATTCCATTTCCTCTTCAACATTCTTTTGACTAGTGTGTTATGTCTATTTACAAAAATTAATAAATCAAGTTCTAGAAATTACTATCTAAATCTAAATTGGAACTTAATTTTACAGTTGTTAATTTTTTAGGGTTCACCAATTCCTTAAATAGTTTTTTAAAATATTTAGCTCATTCTAATAATAAGAAATTAGGATAAACATTGCATCTATTTAGGATTTATGATTTAGGGTTTGGGACCTTTAGGCCCTAAATCCTAGAGCATAAACCCTTAGAAACCAGACCATATAAATAGTGATTTCTATGTACAATATAGTAATTACTATGTGTAATTTAGTGATTATTATGTATAGTTTAATAAATGATATGTGTAATATAGTGATTTTTTATCTTTTTCATTGCCCTCCTCTTCTACTTGTTCATTTTTGGTTTCTTGTTTGTTTCTTACTTTTCAAATTAATCTTGACTTTCTTATGTCTTGTGTTGTTCAAATTCCATATGATCTTGACTTTCTTATGTCTCCTGATCTTCACTTTGTTGTCCTTGAATATCCTCCTGAGTAGTGCCTTGTGTTTCTTGTGTTGGTATTTCATCCTACATTGTTTTATTTAATTATTTAGTATCATACAAGGGGACAAAGGACGGTGAAAAACAAACAAAAAATATGCAGACCAATCCAGGAAATTAGAAATAACATATTAACTGTAGAACACATTCTTCGTTGTAGTCTTCTAGTCTTCTTGCAGTTTACTTAAGTTTTTATTTGGTCTTGTATAAATCCTCCGTTTCTTCACTGTATCACTTTTATTCTTGGAGGAGTATTTGATACTGCATCATTTATAAGAATTATAACATGAATGAAAATATGAAATTAATGTAAGCAGTTTTTAAATACGTTATACCTTGTTCCATTGTGTTTGTTAATTTGTCAAATTTTTTAAGTCCACAAAGACATGCGTGATTTCTCTTATTTTTCGAGTTGATTATTTTATTCTGGAACTTCGGTGCGGTGTTACTGTAGAAGATCCCGTAAAATTGATAGTAAAATTCACTAAATTTTATCACCACAGTCAACAAGAGAAGTTCCAGATCTCATGCCAAAATAAATATTATAAAATTTAATAATTAAATATCGTAAGTTCCCATTAAATAGGATATAACAGCTAATGCAAAAATTTAAACAAATTTAATAAAACTTAGCAGAAAAATTAGTAATTACGACTTAGCAGAACAATCAATAACATAGACTAACTATTTCAAATTCACAATCAGACCAAATTTCAGTCTAAAAGTTAACGTATGACAAAACATAACCACGGTAATATCTAAATAAAAAGCAACCACGAGAACACAATAACATCAACATTAATAACCATCTCCATTTCACAATAACCTTTAGTGTAACAACCTTAAATCCAATAAGTCTAACAGTAACAATGTTAAAGATAAGCATACCACAATACCAGAAACATCTATAAACTGTAACATAAGTCACAACAAACAATAAATAAAATAAATAAACATAACAAAGCAAAATTCATTGAAACACAAATTATCCTCGAATCTTATTATCATAAAATGCCAATTGAAGTGATCTCGTATGATCGTCATTTTATCCCTAAATCTAACTTAACAAAACTCTATAATACACATGTTCGTATTTAATCTAACTTAAATAATGCATGTTTGTATTTTAGAAACACTAAAATACAAGCATGCATTCATCAAATTAAGTTTATATATAAATTTCTGCATATTACCCTGATGAATGTTGGTAAATATACATGTTCATCTAAATACAACTAAATACATCTAAATAACAATCTACAATCTCATGTCACTAAATATAACTAAATAATCACTAAACTGGTCATCATATTAATGAACAATATTTGAAGATTCACTAAATACTCTTAAATAATCACTTAATATTTCAACAAAATCAATTAATTTCATCAACATTTTATTGATGTTAAAATATTTTATAAAATAAAACACCGTAGAACATTTTAAAACATAACTCAACATACATCCTCTAATCCTAGCCATTTTTGCTTCAATAAAACAGTAAATATGATATGTTTGATGAATATTTGAAGGTTAATATGTTAGATTGCAGAATAATAATTAAAAAATCCTAGAAATCACTAAAATACAAGCATGTAATCATCAAATCAAGTTTATATGTAAATTTATGCATATTACTGTGATGAATGTTGGGATATATACCTGTTCGAGTTAATTTTAGTCAAAAAATTTATTGAAGTTGTTCGTTGCAGCAAATCTTCCGTTTTGGTTTCAAAGTAGTTCCGTTGAACACGTGTTTTCAAAGTATACGAAGAAATGAGGTTGAAATTGACTGAACATATGTGAAAACTCGGGTTTTGATGGTTAAATTTAGTGATTATTTCCGTTGATTTTGTGGGAGACGATAATGGAGGAGTCTCGTTCTCGTGTTTTGCTTAACTGCTTTTTAATTTTAATTTAATGGGGAAAATATAAGGGGCATGTCTATTTGAGTATGGGTTGCGCTGGGCTGATTTTAATTATTGGTGTTCGAGATTTATTTGTGTAATTGTTTGTGAACCGTGTTGTTTTGTCTTTATACTTAAAAGTGATCTTATTAAAGAATTATGTCCATAACTATTTGGATTATCTCTAAAATCATTTTTATTCCTTCATAATGTTATTTAATATTTTTAGGAGTTTATAAAATTTAGAAATCAATATTTTATTGATTATTTATCCTTAAATGATATTCAATTTTATTTAATTATAAAATCAATATTTAATTCCAGAATTCTTCAAAAATTATGAAATTCTTATTTTTATTAAGTTGGAATATTTCGAGAATTTTAAAATTATTTTGGATATTTTTGGGATTTATTTGACCCGCGCGTTGTTTCGTTTAATTGTAAAAATGCGGATCCAGTGTACATCTTAAAAATGATTTAAAAATCTTGAAAATTTTGTTTAGTTAATTGTTAATTATTATGATGATTTTAAAGTTATTTTGGTAAATTTTAGAATTGTTTTTACTCATAATTTGCTCGTTAAAGTATAAGTTTCGTGTTCTTACGGGAATTCAGAATAGGTGTTGCATAATATTATTAAAAAAACAACACAAAACAAAACCCACCCCTGTAACCACCCCCCCCCCCCCCGTGTCTCTCATCTCTCTTTCTCATCTCGATCCCATCCCTCTCTCTCTAATCTCTTCTCTCTCGGCTTGTCTCTCCCTATAGTCTCTATTTCTTCTCTCTTCTTCTCCATCTCTCTTTCTCACTCTCTCCTTTCTGTATCTCTTTCCGCCCCTATTTTGGTAAGCGCCGCTTTGTTATTCTTTCATTTTCAGGCGTGATAATACACGCGTGTGTGTATATAATCGCTGTAATATTGGTCGTTGCTATGTATTCTCTATTATATCCGTCCCACACCATTTTCCGGTGAGGATGGTGGCACGTGGCGGTTAATTCACCGCGGTGTTGTTGTTTTGTTCGGTTGTGTTGGTCGATTTCTGGCCTATTTTAATTATTGTGTGTGCGAGTGTATATATGTGTGTGCAATCGTGTATGTGTGTGTGAATTCACTGTGTGTGTTTGTGTGTGTATTATGTTGTGGGTGTTTACGTGTGTGTGTTTATGGTGAGACTGTTGCCTATTTTTGTGGTTTTCCGCCTGTGTCCCTACTGTTCCGATTGTGTGATGTTGCTTACGCGCGTTGTGCACGTGCTCCTGTACCGAATTGAAACCGTTATTAATTATATTTAATTTTAATTTTCTGCAGAAATTAATTGATTTCGATCCATGAAATAAAATATATTGTATGGGAATAAATTATGTTAATCGATGAAATTTGCGAAGGATGTCCGATATAATCGGAAACCCGCAAATTTTATCGCCGTTGGCGAGTCGACCGTGGACTATGATGATACAATTTGAGTCGTACGAGTTAAGAATTTAAAAAAATTATAAAATATGAATTAAAATATAAAACACTAATAATAATTAATAACTGTATTTAATTGGTGTTTGAGAATTTGTGGATTATTATTGTTGGTTGAATCGGTGAATGGGACTTGTAAAATTGGATTTTTGGTGATTGTGTTGTTGATTTGACGTCGAGTTGTTCGACGGGTTAGTCCGATAAATAAAGGAGGTGCTTCCCGATTTCCGGGAAATTAAATTACGGATATACGGGAGCGTACCCATAATTATCGGGAAACCAAGCGGATTTATATAAATACTTTATAAGAAACCTGATTATGTGTTATGATAAAATGTTTTGCCAAAACTAATAACCCTAATTTCGTAAAAGGATAAACATATATATTTTCTGAGAACGAATACCGAACCGACTTTCGAGGACATAAACCCTAATTGATACGTGTATTATAATATAGAGTATGTTACGAGTCGGGTTTTGTTAACGTACGGGTAGACTGTTAGCGAGGATAAGTCAAACATGTTCGGACATCTAATTTAGGGTTTTTCGGTTCCTGTAGGTTCTAGTTGAAATCCTTAGCATCCCAGTTGGTGCGAAGCTAACCAGTAATAGTTGTTAAAGCTTATTGAGGCAAGTACCTCTGACCATATCTTTATGGGTCAGTAATATATGAATAATTACTGATTTAAATTTACGTACTGGAACAGAACGTTTTAAGTTACGTATCCCCCTATGTTCAAATTGTTTTGTTAACTTGTGTTTTGGGGGAAAAGTAACTTCTAAAAGAACCTATCTCTAAATTTTGAATGAAATGAAAATGTTTTGGAAAATGTGTTGTGAGGGAATTATTTTAAAAAGAGATAGGTAAGTGGTTTGGAAAACTGGATAAAGTTAATCAGATAATTGGATGAATGTGCGCAAGGGCCTGTAACGGCCAGGAAGATAGCGTAAAAGGCGAAGTGGTTGCGCACCCTATTATAACCACCAGCCCAGCGTGACAGGGACCTAGCTAGTCTTTGAGTTCCGGAACAAATTTCATAGGATGGCCAAGATAGAGTTGTCCAATGGAGATAGCCTGATCAGCTGTCTCACCAGGGATCATCCAATACTTTTATATCTGAGCGAGATTTCATGGTTCCCGTAATGGAACCAATGGTTTTGGGTCCCCGTAACAGGACAATTGATATTGTGAATTCCTGTAATGGAACAGAAGATTTAGAAATGAAAATAGCATGCTAAAGTTTAACTCTGGTACTCACACAACACTATTAATAAAATGTTTTATAGAGCATGCTAGTTGTTGATATCCAGTTCGTACTTGTTTTACTTGTTTTTACAAACGAGTTATGATTTATGTTCCTATAAATGTTTATCATACATTTTTTTGATTATTATTCATATAGTGGTACTGCTGAGCGATTGATCGCTCACTCTTGCAAAATATTTTTGTATGTTCTCTGGTTGCAGATGCCTAGGAGATTATGCTGTTTTAGAAAGGGCCAGTTTCCAGTTCCTCCTGTGTTGAGCTCCTTTGAGTGTATTGCGTCAGACCAGGTGTGGTCTGTGAGTTGTTGTAGAATATTAGTTATGTCAGGTTGTTTTCAATAAGTATGTAACCTAAATTATACTTGAACCTGGAAAAGATTTTGTGAAGGGGTTGTTTATATTACAATAAAAGTGAGTTGATTACATGATAATTGTAGTTTAATATTGTTAGTGACGTCAACTCCCGACCCCGGGGTTGAGGCCGTCACAAGTTGGTATCAGAGCTACAGGTTTAAGTCCCTGATTTAGGTTAGGAATAGAGTTGGAAAGGTGTAGAATTGGCATATAGGGTGTGAATCAACAACTCACATTAGAGGAGCAAGTTTAAGATTCTAGTCGAGGGTTCGGAGGCGTAACCCTGACATATATTGAGGATCCTGGAATTGCCCTGATATGTAGTGTGTCTCCCTGGTATATGTGTCATTGGTAATGGCCGATAGAGATTCCTAGTTATCTCTTGTGAGAACAAGTCCGACCATGTGAATTTAGTTAGTAGGTTGCTATATAGTCAGCAGTTGTCATGAGTATTGGCTTATGCTATTAATGATGCACTGGTATTTTGTTATTACTTTTATTGTTGCATTTGTTGTTGATTTTGTTAAATTTAGCCACTCATTACAGTCGGACCCCAACTAAATAAGGATGGGAATATTTATTGCGGCAACATTCTCTTGGCAAATGAAAATGTTGCTACCTGGGGGCAATTTTTAAACTAAAACCATTTGTTATGTTTCAGGAAAATGCCGCCAAAGAAGAATATCCTGTCCAATTCCTCTAATAGGGACTCAGATGGGGGGCCAGTAATGAATGAGTTGCTAGATTTGCTGTGCCAACATTCTAACCAAATGTCTCAGCAGCAAGAACAATTTCAGCAGCAGCAGCAATTTCTGCAACAGCAGCAACAACAGCAGCAGTTTATACAACAGCAGCAGCAGCAAATCCAACAGCAACAGTTGCAGTTTCAGCAACAGCCTCAACAAAGAGAGGTGAACCAAACTGTTAGTTTAATCTTTTCAGTCAGTAAAGCCCCCAGAGTTTAAGGGCGAAGTGGACCCAGTTGCTTCCAGAATTTGGCTAAAGGAAATGGAAAAAGCCTTTACCCTCACTCAAATAAGTGACAATCTCAGGTCAGACTATGCGGTTTATTTTTTAAAGGGTGAAGTGAATTATTGGTGGGAATCCACTCGTGCCTTAGAAGAAGAAGGTCCTATTCCATGGACCAGGTTTACAAAATTATTTTTGGAAAAGAATTTTCCAGGATTGTTTGCAAAATCAGTTGGAAGTTGAGTTTCTGGAATTGAAGCAGGGTGAAAAGATTGTGGTCGAGTACGAGGCCAAGTTTACGGAATTGGCCCGATTGGTGCCTGTGTATGTGAGTACTCAAGCTCAGAAGGTGAAAAGGTTCCACCAAGGATTGAAGCCCGAAACTCGCAGTGGAGTTGTAGTCTTGCAGCTCAAGACATATCCCTCTGTAGTTCAAGCCGCTCTATTAATTGAAAGTGATCAGAAGCTGGCTACCAAAGAAAAAGGTGATAAGAAGAGAAAGTCTGAAGGTACCACTGATGAGCCAAACCTAGAAGGATCCAGTCAGAGGTTTCAGAGGCGATTTGGCCAAAATAGGATTAAAAGATTCAGAAGGCAGAATTTTCCTCTGGCCAGGCCTACTACCACTTCAGTTTCCTCCACTCCAACCCAGTCAGCAAACTCAGCGGTGGATTGCAAGATATGTGGAAAGAGGCATGGTGGTCTATGCAGAAGGGACGTTCAATGTTTCAAATGTCATTAGAAAGGTCATTATGCATCGGAGTGCAACTCGAAGAAACCTGAAGTTACTTGCTATAATTATGGAAAGGTGGGACATCTTGCTGGGAATTGTAAGGCAGCTACTCAAGGTACTGCATCTCAAGGACCGGCATCCAGCACAGCTAAGGCCAGAACTTTCAAGATTACCAAAAGGTCCAATGCTCAGGATTCGGATGTGGTTGCAGGTACGCTCTCTCTCAACTTCGTACCTGTCAAAGTTTTATTTGATTCGGGAGCATCTAAGTCTTTCATATCAAAGGATTGTGTGATTAAAATAGATTTAATATTAGAAGACTTGACTGAACCTTTAACTATAGAAGTAGCTAACCAGGATAGAATCTCAGTGAGTCAGTTTTTCCCTAAGTGTCAATTGGAAATCCACGAGCATTCTTTTTCGGCTGACTTAATACCTTTCGAGCTAGGAGATTTCGACGTGATTTTAGGAATGGATTGGTTGTCCCAATATAAGGCAAATATTGACTGTAAGAAGAAGAAGATTGTGATATTTACTGAGGATAATGTTAAGGTAAATTATCAAGGACAAAGGCAAGAAAAGAAATTTCTCTCGATATTAAAGGCAAAGAAATTGTTAAGACAAGGATGCGAGACTTACTTAGCACGTGTAGTAGACGTTGAGAAAGAGGTACTTAATCTGGACGAGATTCCAATAGTAAAAGAATTTCTAGATGTTTTTCCAGATGAATTGCCAGGATTGCCACCAAATCGTGAGATCGAGTTTTCTATTGACTTAGTTCCTGGAGTAGAACCAGTTTCAAAGGCTCCATATCGAATGGCCCCAGTAAAATGAAAGAGCTAGCTAAGCAACTTCAGGAATTATTGGATAAAGGTGTAATTAGGCCAAGTGTATCTCCGTGGGGTGCACCAGTGCTATTTGTAAAGAAGAAGGACGGAAGTATGAGATTGTGTATCGATTATCGGGAGTTAAATAAGTTGACCATCAAGAATAAGTATCCCCTACCAAGGATAGATGACCTATTTGACCAGCTTAAGGGAGCGTGCTGTTCTTCGAAGATTGACTTGAGATGGGGCTACCATCAACTGAATATTAAGCCTGAAGACATACCAAAGACTGCATTTAGAACCAAATATGGACATTATGAGTTCTTAGTGATGTCGTTTGGATTGACCAATGCACCAGCTGCTTTCATGGATTTAATGAACCGGTGTATAAAGAGTACTTGGATAAGTTTGTGATTGTATTTATTGATTACATCCTCATCTATTCAAAGACTAAAGACGACCATGCTGAACATCTGAGGATTGCCCTGCAAAGGTTAAGAGAGAAGCAGTTGTACGCTAAGTTTTCGAAATGTGAATTTTGGTTGGAAGAAGTTTAATTTTTAGTTCATGTAGTAGGTAAAGATGGAATTAAGGTGGATCCTATAAAGATTGAGGCGTTATCCCAGTGGGAACAACCAAAGACCCCAACGGAAGTTAGAAGTTTTCTTGGACTAGCAGGTTATTATCGAAGATTTGTAAAGGACTTTGCTAAGATTGCGACTCCATTGACTAAACTGACCAGGAAGAATGAGAAGTTTATCTGGATAGAGAAATATGAGGAAAGCTTCCAAGACTTAAAGAAAAGATTAGTAACAGCTCCAGTGCTAGCATTGCCAGATGAGACGGGAAATTTTATAATCTATAGTGATGCTTCTTTAAAAGGGTTGGGCTGTGTGTTGATGCAACATGATAAAGTTATCGCTTATGCCCCCAGACAGTTAAAACCCCATGAGCAAAAGTATCCAGTACATGACTTGGAGTTAGCAGCAATCGTGTTCGCGTTGAAGCTGTGGAGACATTACTTGTACGGAGAAAAGTGTGAGATTTATACGGATCACAAAAGTTTAAAGTATATATTCACCCAGAAGGATCTAAACATGAGACAACGGAGATGGCTAGAACTGATTAAAGATTCTGATTGTTCTATTAACTACCACCCAGGCAAGGCCAATGTAGTGGCGGATGCTATAAATAGGAAGGAAAGATTGAATGAGATCAAGATCTCTAAGGAATTAGAAAAAGAATTGGAAAAGCTGGAAATTGAAATTTGAGTGTCAGAGGAGAATAAAGAGCAGTTGTATGAGATCAATTTTCAGCCAGAATTGATGGACAAGATTAAGAAGTGTCAGGAAGAAATGATGAATCAAGGACTAGATAGTTTAACTGGAGAAGAGCTTTGTACTCAAAAGGATAATTAAGGTATGTTTAGGTTTTCCTCGAGAATATAGATTCCCGTTGTGACTGAACTGAAGAATGAGATTTCACGGGAAGCTCATAATTCTAGGTTTTATATTCACCTGGGAAGCACTAAGATATATCAAGATTTGAAAAAGAACTTCTGGTAGCCAGGAATGAAAAAGGAAATAGCCAACTGGGTTAGCAAATGTCATGTGTGCCAGACGGTAAAAGCAGAACATCAAAGACCAAGAGGATTGTTACAACCTTTGGACATTCAACAATGGAAATGGGAAGAAATTGTGATGGATTTTATAGTAGGACTACCAAAGACGAAGGTGAACCATGATGCTATTTGGGTAATTATTGATAGTTTGGAAAAATCTGCACATTTTCTTCCGATCAATGAAAGGTATTCCTTGGAAAGGCTAGTTAAGTTGTATTTGGATGAAATCGTGACCAAACATGGAGTCCCTGTCTCAATTGTGTCTGATCGAGATCCAAGATTTAATTCAGGATTTTAGACAAAATTTCAGGAATGTTTAGGGACTAAGTTGAAAATGAGTACCGCCTACCATCCTCAGACAGATGGCCAAAGTGAAAGAACAATTCAGACAATAGAAGATATGTTAAGGGTTTGTGCTTTAGATTTTAAAAGGAAATGGGACGATCACCTGCCGTTAATTGAGTTTTCCTATAATAACAGTTATCACGCCAGCATAGGTGCCGCCTTACGAAGCTTTGTATGGACGTAAGTGTAGGTCTCCACTCTATTGGGATGAAGTAGGAGAAAAGAAGTTATTAGGTCCTGAGTTAGTTCAACAAACTAAGGATGCAATTGTATTAATTTGAAAAAGGTTAGAAGCAGCCCAAGATAGACAGAAAAAGAATGCAGACCTTCATCGAAAGGACATGGTCATAGAAATAGGATCGTTGGTATTGCTGAAAGTGTCACCTTGGAAAGGATTGGTTAGGTTTGGACAGAAAGGTAAACTAAGTCCTAGATATATTGGACCCTTTAAAGTACTGAGAAAAGTAGGTAAAGTTGCCTATGAATTGGCATTGCCACCGCAATTGCAACATATCCATAACGTGTTCCATGTATCTATGTTAAAGCATTATATCCCCGATTCGAATTAAGTTATTGAATATGAGCCAGTCGATCTTCAACCAGATTTGTCCTGCGTGGAACGACCGATCCAAATCCTAGATCGTAAAGAACGAGTCCTTAGAAATAAGTCTATTCCCATAGTTAAAGTGTTGTGGAGAAATCCTCGAGTGGAAGAGTCCACTTGGGAGTTAGAGTCAGATATGCTTGACAAATATCCTCACTTGTTTAGTTAAATCAGATTCTGAGGACAGAATCTTTTTAAGGGGGAAGGATATAACGACTCGTACATTTCTGTATTATTTAACTGTGTAATTATTAAATAATTAAATAAACAAAATATGTGTGTGGGTTCTGTCAGCTAGATATTACTTTGTGATGAGTTATAAGTGATTATTGGTGTTCGAGATTTATTTATGTAATTGTTTGTGAACCGTGTTATTTTGTCTTTATATTTAAAAGTGATATTATTAAAGAATTATGTCCATAAATATTTGGATTATCTCTAAAATCAACTTTATTGCTTCATAATGTTATTTATTATTTTAAGGAGTTTATAAAATTTAGAAATCAATATTTCATTGATTATTTATCCTTAAATGATATTCTGATTTTATTTAATTGTAAAATCAGTATTTAATTCCAGAATTCTTCAAAAATTATGAAGTTCATATTTTTATTAAGTGGAATATTCCGAGAATTTTAAATTTATTTTGGAGATTTTTGGGATTTATTTGACCCGCGCGTTGTTTCGTTTAATTGTAAAAATGCGGATCCAGTGTACGTCTTAAAAATGATTTAAAAATCTTGAAAATTTTGTTTAGTTAATTGTTAATTATTGCGATGATTTTAAAGTTATTTTGGTAAATTTTAGAATTATATTTACTCGTAATTTACTCATTAAAGTATAAGTTTCGTGTTTTTACGAGAATTTCAGAATAGGTGTTGCATAATATTATTAAAAACACAACACACAAACAAAACTCACCCCTGTAACCCCCTGTCTCTCATCTCTCTTTCTCATCTCGATCTCATCCCTCTCTCTCTAATCTCTTCTCTCTCGGCTTGTCTCTCCCTATAGTCTCTCTATTTCGTCTCTCTTCTTCTCCCTCTCTCTTTCTCACTATCTTATTCTCTTCTTTATGTATCTCTTTCCGCCCCTATTTTGGTAAGCATCGCTTTGTTGTTCTTTCATTTTCAGGCGTGATAATACACGCATGTGTGTGTATAATCATTGTAATATTGGCCGTTGTTGTGTATTCTCTGTTATCGCTGCCCCTCGTCGTTTTCCAGCGAGGATAGTGGCGCGTGGCGGTTAACTCGCCGCGATGTTGTTGTTTTATTCGGTTGTGTTGGTCGGTTTCCGACGTGTTTTAATTATTATTGCGTGTGCGAGTGTATATATGTGTGTGTAAATCATGTGTGTGTGTGTGAATTCGCTGTGTGTGCATTTGTGTGTGTACCGTGTTTTGGGTGTTTCCGTGTGTGTGTTTATGGTGAGACTGTTACCTGATTTCTGTGGTTTTCTGCATGTGTCCTTGCTGTTCCGATTGTGTGATGTTGCTTACGCACGTTGTGCGCGTGCTCTTGTACCGAATTAAAACCATTATTAATTATATTTTATTTTAATTTTCTGCAGAAATTAATTGATTTCGATTCGTGAAATAAAATATATTGTGCGGGAATAAATTATGTTAATCGATGAAATTTGCGAAGGATGTCCGATATAATCGGAAACCCGCAAATTTTATCGCCGTCGGCGATGATCCTCGACGAGCCGACGGTGGACTATGATGATATAATCTGAGTCCTACGAGTTAAAAACTTTATAAAAAATTATAAAATATGAATTAAAAATATAAAACACTAATAATAATTAATAATTGTATTTAATTGGTGTTTGAGAATTTGTGGATTATTAATGTTGGTTAAATCGGTTGATGGGACTTGTAAATTTGGATTTTTGGTGATTATGTTGTTAATTTGACGTCGAGTTGTTCGACGAGTTAGTCTGATAAATAAAGGAGGTGCTGCCCGATTTTCGGGAAATTAAATTACAGAAATATGGGAGCGTACCCAATAATTATCGGGACACCAAGCGAATATATATAAATACTTTATACAAAACCTGATTATGTGTTATAATGAAATGTTTTGCCAAAACCAATAACCCTAATTTTGTAAAAGGACAAACATACATATTTTCTGAGAACGAACACCGAACCGACTTTTAAGGACATAAACCCTAATTGATACGTGTATTATAATATGGAGTATGTTACGAGTTGGGTTTTTGTTAACGTACGGGTAGATTGTTAGCGAGGATAAGTCAAGCATGTTCAGACATCTAATTTAGGGTTTTTCGGTTCATATAGGTTCTAGTTGAAATTCCTAGCATCCCGGCCGGTGCGAAGCTAACTAGTAATAGTTGGTAAAACTTATTGAGGCAGTTACCCCTGACCATATCTTTATGGATCAGTAATATATGAATAATTGTTGATTTAAATTTATGTACGGGAATAGAACATTTTAAGTTACGTACCCCCTATGTTCAAATTATTTTGTTAACTTTTGTTTTGAGGGAAAAGTAACTTCTAAAAGTACCAATCTATAAATTTTAAATGAAATGAAAATGTTTTGGAAAATGTGCTGTGAGAGAATTGTTTTGAAAAGAGATAGGTAAGTGGTTTGGAAAACTGGATAAAGTTAATTAGATAATTGGAAGAGTGTGTGTAAGGGCTCGTAACGGCCAGGAAGATAGCGTAAGAGGCGAAGTGATTGTGCACCCTATTATAACTACCAGCCCAGCGTGACAGGGCCCTAGCTAGTCTCTGAGTTCCGGAATAAATTTCATAGGATGGCCAAGATAGAGTTGTCCTATGGAGATAGCCTGATCAACTGTCTCACCAGGGATCATCCAATACTTTTATATCTGAGCAAGATTTCATGGTTCCCATAATGGAACCAATGGTTTTGGGTCCCCGTAACAGGACAATTGATACTATGAATTCCTGTAATGGAACGGAAGATTTAGAAATGAAAATAGCATGCTAAAGTTTAACTCTGGTATTCACACAACACTATTAATGAAATGTTTTATAGAGCATACTAGTGGTTGATATCCAGTTCATACCTGTTTTACTTGTTTTTATAAACGAGTTATGATTTTTGTTCCTATAACTGTTTATCATACATTATTTTGATTATTATTCATATAGTGGTACTACTGAGCGATTGATCGCTCACTCTTGCAAAATATTTTTGTATATTCTCTAGTTGCAGATGCCTAGGAGATTATGTTGTCTTAGAAAGGGCCAGTTTCCAGTTCCTCCTATGTTGAGCTCCTCTGAATGTGTTGTGTCAGACCAGGTGTGGTCTGTGAGTTGATGTAGAATGTTAGTTATGTCAGGTTATTTTCAATAATTATGTAACCTGAATTATACTTGAACCTGGAAAAGATCTTGTGAAGGGGTTGTTTATATAGCAATAAAAGTGAGTTGATTGCATTATAATTGTAGTTTAATATTGTTAGTGACATCAACTCCCAACCCCGGGGTTGAGGCCGTCACATTAAGTGGCATTTACGTCCACTTAGAATGCTCTATAAAGGCTTGAATTGGTGTTTTGTACTCGAGTTATTTGTGTATTTGATGTGTTTTTGTAGTGTTTTTGCGTTTCAGGCATAGTTGGAGGAATCAGGAGATTTAGCATTGTTTTGGTGCTAAATTGGTGCTAGGAAGGTGTCTCGAATAAAACCTAGTGGATCGCCATCTCAAACCAGCCAGAAAAATGGAAATCAGAATATTTTCCAGAAGGTCAGCGCGCCCGCGCTGTAGTAGCGTGCGGCCGCGCCGGGTGAACAGAAGGACAGCGCGCCCGTGCTGATGAAGCGCGCGGCCGTGCCAGGTTGGGTTTCAAGAATCCTGTTTCTACTACAATTTTGATTTCTGGACTTCTTTGCTGATCAGGGCTGCTATATATTGATAACTTAAGATCGTTTTTCATAAAATGAGACATAACAGAGCTTAAGGAGAGATCGACGAGAAGACCTATAGCACAATTCAACGAAAGTGAAGAAGACCTAGTTTATTCTTGTGATTCTTTGTTTTAACATGTAATCCTGGATGCTCATTTCTTGTTTGTTGAACCTATACTTTTGTTACGTACTTGGTTTATTATTTATTCAGTATAAAGACTACGGTTATTCTACCATGCTTTCATCGGAACCCACGTTGATGAGGAGTCCGATTATGTGCTAATCGTTATCGTGGGGTTCTAGCAGATTTACTTATGGATTTCTTTAGTTAATTTTGTTTCGATACCTTACTGTGTGGTGATTGTATGATATCCTAGTATTGGTTGTGCTTATTCTTCTTATGAGAGTCCCGAACTTATAAGATAGCGGGTTAATCTCTAATAAAGCGAAAGTGAATTTAGGGGTTTAGAACTTGCCATATTAGCATAGGTTCATGTATTTGATATGCATGATTCGTAGGTGATTTTAACCATCTTACTTGCCCTATGTAATCACGATAGATAACTTGTGCATTAAATCGTTATGTTGTCAAATTCTATAGACATATAGGGTCTCAATATAATTAGTGTCTATTCAGCTTTTATCTCTTTTGTGGATGCCTGGTAGTAGGGTATTCGTGCAACGAAAGTTGGAGTTTACTAGTTTCGTGTTATCTGATTAGTGTCATAACCATTGCATGCTAAGGTTAAGAACAAAAAGGCTATAGAATGAAGTAGTAATGAAGTTAGAATCCCATGTTTGTGTCATATAGTAATCAATCCCTTTTAATCTCTTAGTTAATATTCTTTAGTATAATCTCTTAGTCAATCATGGTTATAAAAAATCTCAAATTGTGATCGTCTTAGCATTGAATAATAGCCATAACATTGTTGCATAAGTACATTGATTAAACTTAACCTAAACCAGTCTCTGTGGGAACGAACTAGAAATAATTCTATATTACTTGCGATCGCGTATACTTGCGTGAATATTAGTGCGTGTTTTCATCTTAAAAAGTTTTAGCGTCGTCTGCCGGGGACTCGGTGTAAATTTTTAGTTTATGTGCTTGACATCAGTGTTCGTTAAAGTTCATTGACTCGGATATTTTACTTACTTGTTATTTGTTGCTTTTTCAGGTACTCTAGTGAGCGTGTATGCTAACGCGTTCTCAACTTCGAAAGAGAACACTGGAAAAAGCAGAGGATGAAGTAGTTGAAGAAATCTTTGTTGAGGAGAAAGTTGAGGAAGAAGCTCTTATTGAAATGGGTGAACCAGAAGCAGATACAAAGGCTTTGATGGACTATTATTAGTCGAAGATCAATGATATTCAGTCTAGTATTGTTCGACCAGCCATCGCGGCTAATACTTTTGAGATCAAAGCTAGCATGATTCAGATGATATAAAATTCAGTTCAGTTTGGGGGTTCTCCAACGGAAGATCCCAACATGCATATTAGAGATTTTATCGAGATCTGTGACACTTTCAAATTCAACAATGTTACTGAAGATGCTCTTAAGCTAAGGCTATTCCTATTTTCTCTGAGGAATTAAGTTAAGAGCTGGTTACATTCTCTACCACCGGGCTCTATCACCAAATGGGAAGAACTCGCTCAAAAATTCCTTACTAAGTTCTTTCCTATAGCGAAGACAGTTGCAATCAGAAATGCTCTTACTCAATTTGTGCAGCATTCTGGAGAGTCTTTGTGTGAGGCTTGGGAGCGATATAAGGAGATGCTTAGAAAGTATCCTCACCATGGGATGCCTGAATGGATGATCATTAACTGCTTCTATAATGGTTTGGGTGCAACTTCTAGACCCATGCTTGATGTAGCATCAGGTGGAGCCTTGTGGGCTAAAAGCTACGATGAAGCTTATGAATTGATTGAACCGATGGTTGCTAATGAATACCAGTATCCTTCTCAGAGACTAACTCAAGGCAAGGTAGCAGGAATTCTAGAGGTAGATGCAGCTACTGCTATAGCTGCTCAGCTTAAGGCTTTGACGATGAAGGTGGATTCTTTGGCTAATTATGGAGTTAATCAGATCACTAGTGTCTTTGAGCTTTGTGTTGGTGCCTATGAGATGGAGTAGTGTGCTATTTCTAGTGAAGTAGCTCAGTTCGTGAGCAACTTTCAGAGGTCGCAGCAACCAGTTCCAACCACATATCATCCCAACAACCGCAATCATCCTAACTTTAGCTGGAGCAATACTCAAAATATGGTACAACAGCCTTATCAGCAGTATGCAGCAAAATAATACAACCCTCCCGGTTTTCAGCAACCACAATATGCACCAAGACAACAACTCCAGCTGCAACAATCTAATGAAAAATCTGAATTGGAGGAGTTGAGGCTCATGTGCAAGAGCCAAGCGGTGTCTATCAAGATCTTGGAGAATTAAATTGGGCAGATTGTCAACACCTTGCTGAATCATCAACCTGGCTCACTACCTAGTGACATGGAATTTCCAGGCAAGAAGGAAGCTAAAGATCGGGTTAAGGCATCACATTGAGGTATGGGAAGGTTACAAATCCCGAAAAATCTCAAGTTTCGAAAGATGAAGCAGTGGTTGAGGAAGAAGTGTAGAAGGAAGCAGAAGTGGAACCAAGGAACACTACTGTGGAACACACTCCTTCTGAGGGTGATACAGGGGAGAAATAGATCTATCCTCCACTTCCTTTTCCTAAGAGGCTGCAGAAGAAAAAGCTGGATAAGCAGTTTGAGAAGTTTCTGGAGGTGTTCAAAAAACTTCATATCAATATACCTTTCGCTGAAGCCCTTGAAAAAATGCCTAGCTATGGGAAGTTTATGAAAGGTATTCTCTCTCGGAAAGTGAAGCTTGATGACTTAGAGACCGCTGCTCTCACGGAGGAGTGTAGTGTTGTGCTGCAACAGAAGTTGCTTCCGAAGCTTAAAGATCCCGGAAGCTTCACTATTCCTTGCACTATTGGAAACTTGTCGTTCGACAAGTGTTTGTATGATTTAGGAGCTAGCATCAATATTATGCTCTTGTCTGTCTTCAAAAAGTTGGATTTACCTGATCCAAAGCCTATTTATATGACCTTACAGTTGGTCGATCGCTCTATTACATATCCACAAGGCATTGTGGAGGATGTATTGGTCAAAGTGGACAAACTCATCTTTCCTGCTGATTTTATAATTCTGGATTTCAAGGAGGATAAGAAGATTCCTATAATCTTGGGAAGGCCATTTTTGGCTACTGGTCGAAACTTGATAGATGTGTAGAAGGGTGAGCTTACTATGTGAGTACTGGATCGGGATGTGACTTTCAATGTATTCAATGCCATAAAATTCCCGACCAAAAACAAGGAGTGCTTGAAAATGGAGTTGGTCGATTTTGTGGTTACTTCAGAACTTGGTCAAATGCTAAGGTATGATGCCTTAGAAAAGACCTTTTTGGGGAATTTAGATAGCAAAGATGATGAAGGTGATGAGTAGTTGCAATATTTGAATGCTTCTCCTTGGAAGAGAAGGTTGGATATGCCTTTTGAATCTCTTGGAATGTCAGAACTGAAAAATGCTGAGGGGCAACTCCAGCCTTCTATTGAGGAAGCTCCTACACTCGAGCTTAAACCATTACCTGAACACTTAAGGTATGCTTTTTTAGGTGATGCATCTACTTTGCCTATTATTATTGCATCTAATCTTTCAGGTATTGATAAGGAAAAGCTCTTAAGAATTCTGAGAGAGTTCAAATCGGCAATTGGATGGACTATAGAAGATATCAAGGGAATCAACCCTTCTTATTGTATACATAAAATTCTGTTAGAGGAAGGAAGCAAGCCGACTATTGAGCAACATAGAAGGCTTAATGCGATCATGAAAGAGGTGGTGAAGAAGGAAATCCTCAAATGGCTAGATGTAGGGATCATCTACCCCATTTCTGACAGTTCTTGGGTGGGTCCAGTTCAGTGTGTGCCGAAGAAATGAGGCATCACAGTTGTTGCTAATGAGAATAATGAGCTCATTTCTACTCGAACAGTGACGGGGTGGAGAGTTTGCATGGATTACAAGAAGCTGAATAAAGCCACGAGGAAGGATCACTTCCCTCTTCCTTTTATTGATCAGATGCTTGACAGGTTGGCTGGGCATGAGTACTATTGTCTTCTGGATGGCTATTGGGATTATAATCAGATTTTCATCGCTCCAAAGGATCAGGAAAAGACTACATTTACTTGTCCATTTGGTACTTTTGCCTTTAGAAGAGTTTCCGTTGGGTTATGTGGAGCAATTGCCATATTTCAAATATGCATGATGGCTATCTTCTCTGATATGATTGGTTAGAATGTAAAGGTGTTCATGGATGATTTCTCTGTGTTCGGTGATTCTTTTGACGAGTGCTTGCAAAATCTTGGCGTCGTTCTTAAAAGTTGTGTTGAGACTAATCTGGTTCTCAACTGGGAAAAACGTCACTTTATGGTGTGACATGGCATTATTCTTGGGCACAAGGTCTCTAGTAAAGGTCTTGAAGTGGACAAAGCCAAGGTGGGGGTCATTGAAAACCTTCCTCCAATTTCTGTTAAGGGAGTCCGCAGTTTTCTTGGTCATGCGGGTTTCTATAGGCGGTTCATCAAGGACTTCTCAAAAATCTCTAAACCCTTGTGCAATCTTCTAGAGAAAGATGTCCCTTTCAAGTTAATGACGAGTGCCTTGCTTCTTTCGAGATCTTAAAGAAAATTTTTATCACGACACCAGTCATAACTGCACCTGATTGGAATAAGCCTTTTGAGATGATGTGCGATGCAAGTGACTATGCAGTTGGAGCAGTTCTTGGGCAGAGAAAGAACAACAAATTTCATGTGGTCTACTATGCTAGTAAGACCCTCAATGGTGCTGAACTGAACTATACTACTACTGAGAAAGAACTCTTAGCCATTGTCTACGTTTTTGAGAAGTTTCATCTTATTTTCTTGGGACAAAGGTGACAGTTTTCACTGATCACGCTGCTATTCGATATCTTGTCTCGAAGAAGGACTCGAAGCCTAGATTGATTCAATGGGTTCTTTTACTTAAGGAATTTGAGTTAGAGATTAAGGACAAGAAAGGTACTGAGAATCAAGTCGCTGATCATCTCTCTCATTTGGAAGATCCAAGTGCAACTTCACAGGATAAGACATTGATAAATGAGTCTTTTCCTGATGAGCAGTTGTTTGGGGTGCAAGAAGAAGAACCGTGGTTCACAGATATTATGGACTACCTTCTGAGCAACATTATGCCTCCAGACTTCTCTTCTGCACAAAGGAAGAAGTTTCTTCACGAGGTGAAATGGTACATGTGGGATGAGCCATTTCTGTTTAGGCAATAAGCTGACCAAATCATCAGGAGATGTATTCCGTACAGCGAAACAGGGGGATCTTGCAAGACTGTCATTCGACTGTTTATGGAGGCCACTATGATGGAGAGAAGACAGCAGCTCGTATCCTTCAAGCGGGATTATTCTGGCCTACATTGTTTAAGGATGCACACCAGTTTATTTTGAAGTGTGATCGATTTCAGCCAATTGGTAATATGTCCAAATGGGATGAGATGCGTCTTAATGTGCTTCTCGAGGTTGAGGTCTTCGATGTTTGAGGAATTGAATTTATGGGGCCATTTGTCTCATCTTGCAATAATCAGTATATCTTGTTGGCGGTTGATTATGTCTCGAAATAGGTGGAAGTCAAGGCTTTGCCGATAAATGATGCGAAGGTAGTTCTAAATTTTCTTTATAAGCAGATATTCACAAGATTTGGGACTCCAAGAGTCATAATCAGTGATGAGGGATCGCACTTTTGCAATCACAAATTCACTACTATGATGCAGCGGTATAATGTGAATCATCGCATTGATACAGCCTACCATCCTCAGACTAATGGTCAAGCTGAGGTATCTAACAAAGACCAAGCGTATTTTAGATAAATTTGTATGTCTATCAAGGAAAGATTGGTCTTTAAAGCTGGATGAAGCTGTTTGGGCGTATCGAACAGCATATAAAACTCTGCTAGGTATGTCACAGTTTCAGTTGGTTTATGGTAAGGGGTGTCATTTTCCTGTGGAGCTTGAGCACAAAGCATATTGGGCTTTGAAGAAGTTAAACCTTGATTTGGATGCAGCTGGTAAGAAAAGAATGCTTCAATTGAATTAACTCGATGAGTTTCGACCTCAAGCGTATGAAAACAACAAAATGTATAAGGAGAAAGTCAAGAGGTGGCACGATAGGGGTCTAGTGCTCAAATCATTTATGTCGGGGTAACAAGTTCTTTTGTTCAACTCTCGCCTCCGTCTTTTTCCTAGAAAGTTATAGTCAAGGTGGTCAGGTCCGTTTGTTATCAAAACTGTGTTTCCACATGGAGTGGTGGAGATTTTTGAAAATAATCCAGGCCAAGCATTCAAGGTAAGTGGACAACAATTGAAGCATTACTATGGGGATACGGAAAACCGCAAGGTGGTTAGTGCCGTTTTATTGTCAACTTGATCTCGGAATTCTACGTCAAGCTAACGACGTAAAGCAAGCGCTTTTTGGGAGGCAACCCAAGTTTGTTGTACATTAATAGATAGAGGAAGAAGAAAACAAGGAGAAAAATACAAATAAATCAGAAAAAGAAAAAATTCAGTGCCAACAACAGAAGCACAACGCGCCCGCGCTGAAGATCGGGGCGGCCGCACTGGTTTTCCAGTAAGTGTGCACGCCCGTGCTGGTATGCGGCCACACTGGTTTTCCAGAAGCACGGTGCACCCGCGCTGCTAGGCGGGGCGGCCGCGCTGCATCCATGTAGTCGAAAAAAATAAGACAATAAAGAAACAGAAAATTGGGGAGTTTAATACAAAATCAATTCCTACCCGAATTTCCCTCCTCCACTTCCCATAATTTTTATTCCAAATCAATTCCGTTACCCCCATTACTCCCATTATTCTCATAATCAATTCCCACTCCTTTTCCATAACTAATTCTCTCCCAATTCCTATATACACACACACTTATACACAAACTCCTCCACCACTTCTCAGATTCTCAAACACACAAATCTTATTTATACACTTATATTCTCTCAACTTATTCACTTTCAATATCACCCAAAAGACAACGAACCCAAGTTAGCAACAGTACCACCGATTCTTCGAGTGTGGGTGGTGTGAGGCCTAGGTTTTTAACTTCGGAGGCTGAGGCGGAGTATGTGAGGCTACTTTCGAAGCCCATAGCCAAGGAGCGAGGTTTTCTGCCATCGGGGAGGGATGATAAGTTGCTGGAGATGATTGTGGAGATGGGTTGGATTACTTTTTGTGAGGCACCCGCTGCGGTACCTATGAGTGTGGTTCAAGAGTCTTACGCGAATGCAAAGGCGGATAAGAACGGTTTTACTGTGGTGAGGGAGTTAACTGTGGATTATAGTGCGGAGGCCATTCGTCGGGTGATAAATCAGCCCAAGAGACAGCTGGAGCAGGAGGATTGGAATACGAAGACCGGTGACGATTTTGACTTGGATTTGATAGTTGCTATATTGTGTGTGCCAGAGACTCATTGGAAGTTCAAGAAAGGCACGAACGAGTATGCCACTTTCCCTGCCTCGTGTATTAACAGGTTTGCACGTGCATGGAATTCTTTTATTTGTGCTAACATCATGCCATCTTCTCACGTGCATGATGTTACTGTGGAGCGTGCACGGTTACTGTGGGGGATTCTTCATGGAGATTATGTGGATCTTGGGATGGTGATTTATCAGGGTATCTTGAGGTTTCTGCGAGGCAGTACTACGGGTTCTATACCTATGCGTTCATTGTGACGAATCTGTGTGTGGCGGTTGGAGTTCATTAGCCCGCACACGAGCAGCTGCAGCTTTCGAGTGCCCCGATTGATAGTTTGATATTGTTGAGTATGCAGGAGTGGTACGGTGGTAAGTCTAATCTGAAGGGGCTTGGCTTTTTTATGACCATTTGCCAGGTGGACGTCCAACACCTTAGGCATATGCTAGTGGGATGACTCAGGCGAGCAGAGCAGCTTGGAGAGCTGAGTTGGGTGAGGCCGGTCCTTCGCGATCACAGAAGAAGCAACAGCAAGAGGAAGCACAGGGCATTTCTGGTTTGAGTTCAGCGCAGTATAGACGCTTGATGAGGGGGATGGATGCGATGCATGACATCCATAGCCGGTTTGCACATGATCTCACTCAGGCATTGGGGACTGCATTCAGAGTCACAGGAGTTGATATCCAGTGGTCAGTATTCGGTGAGGACTCTGTGTACCCGCCTCCAGACACTCCTGACACACCACCCCATGAGGGTGATGACCCTGATTCTGAGTAGGTATTCCTGATTCCTTACTATTACCTTCACTGAGGACAGTGAATATAGTTTGTATATTCAAGATAATTTAGTTCATATACTTGCATATGTGCCATGTAGTTTTTATTTTATTTTATTTTATTTTTATTTTGTTATTAGTATGTTTCATGTAGTTTCATACATTTGCATTATAACACGATCCCTTAGATGATTTTTTTGATTAATTTGTGATATTTATGCAAGTGTGGTAAGGTCGTATTTAGGAATGTTAAGTCTTATCGAGTTGATTTGCATGCTAGAAGCAATAAATTTCACTAAGTCTTATAGTTTGCTTGCGTGCTAGACCATGGTCATGATTTGTGTGTTTGTCAAGGCTTAATCACTTGTTTATATTTAGAATTTAGGATATTCTCTTAATGATTAAATGATATGGAGATTTAAAAATTGTAAAAAAATTGGATTTCATTGCTAGTTGTTGTGGCTAGGTGTCAAATGGCTAGTAGCCGGCTCATTTTATATGAGTAGTCTAGGGTTGAACGAGATGGAGTGAAACACACTCATTCAGAAATTGTTGAAAAAAAAAGAAAAAAAAAAGAAAGAAAAAAAATTGTGTTATGCATAATTGATCACGAGTGGGCTCTTTAATTTCGAGTTATTAAGTTTTTAGAAGAATTTGTGCCTAGTGACCTAAGGCTTTTATAGGCTGGGATCCACTAACCTAACGCTCATTACATGGGTATTATTGTATAAATCTTTTGTGGACCTCACTCATTGCACGGTCAAATAAGCATATTTGTGTTGTTTATGTGTTAGCAATAAAATCATGAATCCATGTATAACTCCGATATAAGAATTGAAGTGTTGTCAGTCATTTTGAGTTTATCATTTATTCTATTTATAACCTTGTGATTGCCTTGATGAGTAGTGAGTCATGATTATTGATCTAGTTGCGATAGTATATCTGTAAGCAATTGCACACACGCACGCTTCTGGATTGTGAATTGATTTGTGAGATTTATTTGAACTTGTGCGAATAACAGCATTTGTTGAGATGTTGCTTGTTGATTGGTTTAGTTAATCTGAGGGGATCGTGCATTCATATAGTTTGCATTCATGCATTTTTATTTTGTATTTCTTTGAGTCTGTTTATGCTTGAGGACAATCATCGGTTCAAGTTTGGGGGTGTGTTAAGTGACATTTATGTCCACTTAGAATGCTCTATAAAGGCCTGAATTGGTGTTTTGTACTCGAGTTATTTATGTATTTGATGTGTTTTTGAAGTGTTTTTGCGTTTCAGGAATAGTTGGAGGAATCAGGAGATTTAGCATTGTTTTGGTGCAAAATTGGAGCTAGGAAGGTGTCTTGAATAAAAGTTAGCGGATCACCATCTCAAACCAGCCAGAAAAATAGAAATCAGAATATTTTCCAGAAGGTCAGCGCGCCCACGCTGTAGTAGCGTGCGGCCGTGTCAGGTGAACAGAAGGACAACGCGGCCGCGCTAGGTCGGGTTTCAAGAATCTTGTTTCTACTATAATTTTGATTTGCGCTGATAAAGCGCGCGGCCGCGCTAGGTCGGGTTTCAAGAATCTTGTTTCTACTACAATTTTGATTTCTGGACTTCTCTGCTGAACAGGGCTGCTATATATTAATAACTTAAGATCGTTTTTCATAAAATGAGACATAACATAGCTTAAGGAGAGATCGACGAGAAGACCTATAGCACAATTCAACAAAAACAAAGAAGACCTAGTTTATTCTTGTGATTCTTTGTTCTAAGTTATAATCTTGGATGCTCGTTTCTTGTTTGTTGAGCCTATACTTTTGTTACGTACTTGGTTTATTATTTATTCAGTATAAAGACTACATTTTTTATACCATGCTTTCATCGGAACCCACGTTGATGAAAGAGTCCGATTATGTGCTAATCATTATCGTGGGGTTCTAGAGGATTTACTTATGGATTTCTTTAGTTAATTTTGTTTCGATACCTTAGTGTGTGGTGATTGTATGATATCCTAGTATTGGTTGTGCTTATTCATCTTATGAGCGTCGCGAACTTATAAGATAGCGGGTTAATCTTAATGAAGCGAAAGTGAATTTAGGGGTTTAGAACTTGCCATACTGGCATAGGTTCATGTATTTGATATGCATGATTTGTAGGTAATTTTAACCATCTTACTTGCCCTATGTAATAACGATAGATAACTTGTAACGTCTTGGAAATTTGCGTATGTACTGTA
The DNA here is from genome assembly GCF_009905375.1 of Apium graveolens. NCBI lineage: Eukaryota > Viridiplantae > Streptophyta > Magnoliopsida > Apiales > Apiaceae > Apium > Apium graveolens. The sequence goes on from NC_133657.1 coordinate 119,699,540, forward strand.
TCATATTTATAATAAATTATGTGTGTTAATGTGTCATTTATGTGGAATTATCTGTCAAACCCTAATTGCTATGTGTTCCGTGCATTCTGTGTCGTCCCGGTATTTTTAAGATATTTTTTAGGTCTTTTATTTTTCATTTATAGCTCTCATTTCAAACGTTTTACGACCCGAATCATGATTTTAAAGGAAGTATTTCAAATAAAACAATGGGCCTTATTTTTCATCAAACGGCTTTTACCATCGCATTATTCTGAACATCTAGGTATTTTATAATTTTTTCATTTTCCGAAAAATGACTTTTCCGAGCCCCATTGGGTGTTAAAAATCCCACAAAAATCACATTTTTATTTTTATAAAATTATAGGACTTTTATTTATACCATTTTTTTGTATTTTTGCAATATTCACAATTTTTGGGAAATTTTGGAATATATATTGCATATATAAAATATTTATAAATTAAATTTTAATACTAAAAAATTATGAAATTAGGGGATTATTAATTTTAAAAGGTGTAGAATTAGGGCCTTAATTTTATTTAGGAGTATTAATTTCACTACTATAATTGCGTAATTATTATTTAATTTTAATTAATTAATCATTAAAAATCAGAAAAATTCCCAATTTTCTCTGATATGGGTTCCTTAGTTCGAGAATCAAGCTGGTAACCAAAAGGGGTCGTGTTTGTGCTCAATCTTCATAGTTTTTCAAGCTCTGTTCAATTTTATCATCAACATGAATGAAAAAGGTATGAAACTCAAACTCGATTCTGGGTTTCATGAACAGATTTGGGGTTTTGATTTTTGGGGACTTTTCGATGTTCTTGTTGATTGATATATGTTTATATGTGTTAGTACAAGCTATATTCGTCATCAATTTCATGTGTTATTTACGAGTTTGATCAATTCAAATTTTAAGGTTCATGCCCGTTTTGATTTGGGTATTTTTGATTTACTCATATTTGGATTATGAAACTGATAGGTATAGTTTTGTCTTGCTGAGTAGTAAATTTTGAGTATTTTTGCATGATTTTTACAGTTCAGAATAGTTAGGACGAGTTCAATGGGTTTGACCCGTTTGTAAGTCGGGTTGAATGATTTTGTGAACTATGTGATGATTTTTGGTTTCATTTGATGTTGTAAATAGATTCTTCACATCTTAAGCTTCATTTTTATATAAAGAACATCAAGTTTTAAGTTCAGGATAGTCAAATCAGATTCTTGGCCGGACTTTGAGTCGGTTTGATCGGAAAACACAGCCTGAGGGTTATTAGATGATGTTAATGATTATATAATGTTTAGAACTGAGTTTAGAATGATTTTCTAGTAAAAACAAGTACAAACGATTCGTGATTTGGCCTGAAAATGACTTCATCGGAATCTGAAAAAGTTCGTCGGAGTTGGATCGTTTTCACCGGAGATGGTACTCCAGGGATGATTCTGTGATGTTGTTTCCGTGGTTGAATTGTTGTGCTGATTTGCAATGAAAACCAAGTTTGAAACACACCAAACGGTGTTGTTTTGGGCACGAATTGGACTTGCCGGAATCCTGGCCGGTCGCCGGATTCTGGGCAAGTTTCGGCCAGTTCATCCCCAACCCGGGATGTTCTTGGTGACCCGGTTGCAACCCGGTATGCAACCCAAGTTTGATCTGTTTTTGTCAGGAATAGTTTTCTGACAAATGTTTCTGCAAATTATTTTTTATTTTTATTTTAATTATAAAATCAGTTTTATTTATTTTATAAACTGATTAATTAATTATTTAATTAATTAATTTATATTATAAATAATTCTAAAATATTTTCTAAAAATTAGATTTAATTATTTTCTTAATTAATTATTTATTATTTATTAATTATCTAAAAATGATTAATTATTTTGATAATTAATCAAATAATTTTCAATTAATCATAATAAATTGATTTTAATTCCAAAAATTATAGAAAAATCATTTTTAATTCTGATTTTTCTTAAACAATTATTTAAAAATTATTTTAGGGTTTAAAAGTTAGTAATAATTATTTATATTTAATAATAAATTGAATTATTCATGTTTAAATTGATATTAAATAGACCGTTAGTCCGATTCGAGCGAAACGAAAGCCCTTTGACTCAGAAAAATGAATTCTTTCCATTAAAAATAATATTAAAGCCTAATTTCTTGTAGAAATTGGTTGACTTTGTTATTTTTTTGATTATCAGTCGAGTTGCGTGCCGAGACGAGTCCGAAAAATTTTGAAAAATAGGAAACGAGTCAGATAATGATCAATTGAGCGATCTACGAGTCGATTTTGATTCTAAAAATTATTTTTAACTATAAAAAATGATTATGTGCTTATGTGTATTATGTGGTTAATCAAGTCTTACTTTCTAAGATATAATATACGAGTCAGTCATAAGCGCATGGGGACAATAGGAATGATGTGAAGTCGGTTCAAGGCGCAATTGAAGTACAAAATGACTAAACCAGTCTATTTCTCTAACAGAAGCTAAGCCAACAAGGCAGGTTGAGTCGGTGATAGACAAAGGTGATATATTTGCAGTGAGTCGCGTAGAAGGCAAGTTTTCCCCTATTCTAACTTCAGAATAGTGATATTTCTTCATATTCTTATCACGCTTGCACTCTTTTGATTCTTGTTCATATTTCATTTCGATTCTTGATTTCTCCTTGTCATTTGAATTCATTGTTCATATTCCAACTGTTACTCACAAATATTGATATATACTGGTGATTAGAATATATCAAAGCATACTGATTGTTCCGGTTGCTGCTCCATGGACTGGATAGTGATACTTTTGAGGATTAAGTTTACTTAAGCCTAAGGACCGGGACATAACCGGATCCTTGAGATAGGCCGTAGTGCCTGGGTGCCCAACGGGATCTATATAGTGGGATATATATCTGCATTGTATCCTGGCTGATCAACAGGGTATAGATGCGAACTTGTGTCCAGTTTAGTTCATTTGTACTCGCCAGTAATGGCCTTCTTTCTATTCTCGCGGGGTTATATCCTTACAGATATACCCAGGTTACCGATTCACTTAAACTGCTCTAACACTGTTTATATTTTGTAGACTTGTTGAGCAATTTTTGGCTCACCCCTTTTTGTTATTATTCACCTTATTATTTTCAGTTAAGAAGAAATATGAAACCCATCAGAACTCGAGTGGTAAAGAAGCGGGTCAAGCCTCAGGATCCTCTCATACCCAAGTTGTTGATCCCAATCCAGGAAGAAAGCTTTGAGTTGCCCGAACATGTGGAGTGTAGATAGTTAGTGTGTGTTTGAATAAAAAAAAGATGAAATTAGTCTAAAACTGGTTAGACAATGGTTTGTAATAAAGAGAGTTGTAAGATTTTAAATTTGGTTTGTAATAAAGTAGTTAGTAGTTCTTGTTTTCATACTTCAACCAAAAAAGATCCTGGTTAGTGTTAAAAGGGTTTAGATTCATTTCTTTATTATTTGTTAATCAGATTGTACAGGTTAAGTGATTAGCTAGTAACCCCCAGACTTATACCCCGGGTTTGGAGGGCGTTATAGGTTTGGCATCAGAGCTGTAGGTTTGGTCCCTGAAAACAAGAACATTAGGGTTAAGATAAGATAGGGAGATCACATAGGATAGGAATAGTTAAATATGAAGAATAATGTTAGGACTTAGATTAGGATAGGAAAGTATTAGTTCTAGGAATGATTTAGTGACCTTTCTTCTTTCTTTGGTATATTATCAGATGGCATCGTCAGGTTATTCGGCTTCTTCTGAGAGGACAGTCACCGGGCCAGTCGCACCAGTTGTGCCACCAGTATCTGAGTTCATGTTTTCTCCTCTTCCACCTCCACCACCATTTCCACAGGAGTCAGTACCTCCAGTACAGGGGATAGTCCATGACCCTATAAAGATTTTTGATCCATTGGAGTTCTTTGAGCCGATGATCCCACTACCGGTAGAGCATCAGTTTATACTGGGGATTGAGTCGGAGCTTCCACCACCACCAGGGTTGCCTCCCATACCAGTACATGCCCCAGAGCCAGACATATTTCAGATGATCCCAGTTGAGGGGATGGGCGAGCATGATGTGGATTTACAGTTGGGGTTACCATAGCAGGGTGCATGGATGCTGAGGGTTCCGTCACAGGAGTCAGTGGGTCAGGTTGCACAGCCACATATGGTACCATATCATGAGTACAGGGTTATGAGAGATGATGTGGAGTATTGGAGAGCTCAGTGCAGGGAGATTATGCATTTATTTAATCAGAGACACCGAGGACCGTTAGCTGCCTTACAGCCAGACTATATGATGAGGCAGAGGTTACAGTCTACTTTGATGAGTGCTACCTGGGAGCTAGATGATTTAACACATGAGGGGCCGCTTCTTTTGCGGAGTTTTACAGGATATTTCGTTTGGCACATACTTTGGTTCAGATACTTAGATATGAGCTGAGGCGTATTCCGCCGGGGTTCTGAGATATTGACTTCAGAGGACAGATTTATATAGATGCAGCCTAGTATGACATAGTGAGTAGTGTGTATGTGTGCAGTAGTAGCTTGACTTGTAGTAGTAGTTTGACTGATAGTAGTTAGTTTGACTTGTAGCCACAGTTATGACCAGTAGAGCAAGACTTTTTGTACCAAGCACTTACACCTAAGGCGAGTGTCATATATAAAATGAACTTTTTCAAATTTCTTTTATTTAAAATTTCAGTCTTTACAATTTTACAGCATTTACTTTTACTTTATTGTTTTACAGCTTTTCATACTTTAAATTCTGTCGGAAAAAAAAGAAGACAAACATTTCATTTAACTGTTTACATTTTCTGTTTTTATATTAAGCAAACTGTTTTCTTTTTTTTCTGAACCATTATCTAAATTTTGTTAATACAGGGTAAATTGTTTTCTGACCTACTATCAATTATTTAATAAACTGTTAAAGAAACATCACTTGTTTTATTATCAGCAAATGGCACCAAAGAGAAAGACTAGGACTGAGACTTCCAACAGCAATTCTGAAGAACAGACCAATGATACCATGAACCAAATGTTCCATATGATGCAACAACAGATGGTAATGATGCAACAACATATGCAACAACAGCAGCAGCAGATTCAACAGCAAATATTACAACAGCCACCTCGTCCTGAGCCCCAGATACCACCATCTATACCTATTGTTACTTTCAAACAGTTTCAGTCGGCTAAACCTCTAGAATTTGAGGGATCTACTGATCCTATTAAGGCTACCACTTGGTTGAAAGAAATAGAGAAAACATTTGCGCTAGTAAAGGTAGGTGAAGACCAGAAGACTAGCTTTGCTAGTTATTTGTTGAAAGGAGAAGCAAATTATTGGTAGAAATCTAAAAAGGCTTTAGAAGGTGAAGATGTTATTGCATGGGATAGGTTTAAAGAGTTTTTCTTAGAGAAACATTGTCCTCTCTATGTGAGAAATCAAATGCAGATTAAGTTTTTGGAATTAAAGCAGGGAAGTATGTCTGTGACAGAATATGAGGCTAATTTACTAAATTGGCTATGTTCGTTCCAGAACAAGTTGATACTAAAGAAAAACGAGTTCAATGGTTCAAGAAGGGTTACGACCGTGAATCCGTGGGCAATTTGTAGTTTTTGAGTTAACGACGTATACCGCCGTAGTCCAGAAAGCCTTGATCATTGAAGAGGAAAGCGAAAGGTCTCAAAAGGATAGAGGACAGGGAAGTTTCCAAGACCGCTCCAGCAGGAATCTGGGATTTCAAGCCCGGAAAAATTTGAATTTTAAAAGAATAGGACAAGGTATCCAGAAGACAGGTAATAGTTTCCAAGCCCCCAGCCAGCAGGGAATTATCAGAGTCCCAGTGCCGTACTACAGAACTTGTGGACGAAAACACACCGGCGTATGTATCAAAGCAGATGTGATATGTTTCAAATGTAAGCAGAAAGGGCACTATTCTAACGAATGTCCAACAGGAAAAAGAGTAGAAATTATTTGCTTTCAGTGTGGAAAGAAAGAGCATATCGCTAGGCAATATAAAGGACCAGCAATGGCAGCTAGTATTCCGAAAGTGTTGGCATTACCTCCTCCACCGCCGCCTAATCAACCCAGAGCAAGAACTTTCAACATGACAATGAAAGAAGTAGTGCAGAGTCCTAGTGTAATTGCAGGTACGCTTTTGGTGAATTCCGTAGATTCAAAAGTATTAATTGATTCTGGAGCTACTCGTTCATTTATTTCTGAAGAATTCCTTGATAAGTTACATTGCGAAATTGAATGGTTGGGCGAGACGTTAATTATAAAATTAGCGAATGACGACCAAGTTCCGGTAGATCGAGTGTGTCATGCGTGCGATATCGAAATAGCCGGACATCATTTCTCCGTAGACTTGATTCCTTTTAAGTTAGGAGAGTTTGACATCATTTTGGGAATGGATTGGTTAGCTTGTCATAATGCTTAGATCGATTGTGCGAACAAGAAAGTAAAATTACGAACTGCGGAAAATACAACGGTAATATTCAAAGGTGAAAAATAGCAAAAAGAAATTTTTGACAGTAATGCAGACCAAACGATTACTTCGACAGGGATGTGAGATGTACATAGCTTACGTGTTAGATACTGTGAAGGGAAATCCCAAAATAGAAGACATTTCGGTTGTATGTGAATTTCCTGACGTCTTTCCAGATGAGCTTCCAGGGTTACCGCCAGATCGAGAAATTGAGTTTACGATTGATTTAGCGCCAGGTACAGAACCAGTTTCGAAAGCTCCTTATCGAATGGCTCCAGTCGAGATGAAGGAATTGTCAATACAACTGCAAGATCTTCTAGACCGAGGCATCATAAGACCTAGTGTATCTCCATGGGGTGCACCAGTATTATTCATGAAGAAGAAAGATGGCAGCATGTGACTATGCATTGACTATCGGAAATTGAATAAGCTCACTATCAAGAATAAGTATCCTCTACCAAGAATCGATAATTTATTCAATCAGCTAAAAGGAGCCGCATGGTTTTCGAAAATAGATTTGCGATCGGGCTATCATCAATTGAAAATTAAAGCTAAAGATATTCCCAAGACTGCATTCTGTACCAGAAATGGATATTACGAGTTTCTTGTAATGGCATTCGGTTTGACCAACGCGCCAGCAACATTCATGGATCTGATGAACAGGGTATTCAAAAGGTATTTGGATAAATTCGTGATTGTATTCATTGATGACATCTTAATTTATTCAAGGACAGAAGAAGAGCATGCGGAGCACTTGAAGATTGCTTTGGAAATTCTGAGAAAAGAGCAACTGTACGCGAAATTCTCAAAATGTGAATTCTGGTTGAAGGAAGTACAATTTCTAGGGCACATCATCGGTAGAGAAGGCATTCAAGTCGATCCAGCAAAGATTGAAGCTGTGTTGAGTTGGGAAAGGCCAAAGACACCGACAGATGTTCGAAGTTTCTTGGGATTGGCAGGATATTATAGAAGATTTGTCAAAGATTTTACGAAAATAGCAACGCCACTAACCAAGTTACCTCGAAAAAGTGAAAAGTTCGTATGGGATGACAAATGTGAAGAAAGTTTTCAAGAGCTGAAGAATCGATTAGTAACCGCACCGGTACTCGTATTGCCAGACGAGCATGGAAATTTTGTCATTTACAGCGATGCTTCATACCGCGGATTAGGATGTGTACTGATGTGGCATGGTAATATCATTACATATGCATCGAGACAGCTCAAACCTTATAAACAAAAGTATCCTATGCATGACCTGGAATTAGCAGCGATTGTATTTGCATTTAAACTTTGGAGACATTGTCTCTACGGTAAAAAATGCGAAATCTACACGGATCATAAAATTATGAAGTACATCTTTACGCAGAAGGAACTGAACATGAGACAATGCTGATGGCTGGAATTGATTAAAGATTACGATGTTACAATCAGTTATCATCCAGGGAAAGCGAATGTTGTGGCAGACGCGCTAAGGCGGAAAGAAAGATTGAATTTATTAACTTCATGTAAAGAATTAGCCAAGGAATTTGACAAATTGGAAATCGAAATTCGTGTTCCCAATGAATCTATAGAAGCTATCTACGCTATGACTTTTTAACCGGAGTTATTAGAAAAGATTCGCCGCTGTCAAGAAGAAGTGATGAGTTAAGATGATGACTTAACGGGAGAAGAAATTACAACTCAGAAGGATAACATATGGAATCCTACGCTTTGCATCAAGAATCTGGATCCCTAACATGGCAGAGCTGAAAGAAGAAATATTGAGAGATGCGCATAGTTCGAAGTATTCCATTCATCCCGGGAGTACAAAAATGTACCGCGATCTGAAGGAAAACTTTTGGTGGTCAAATATGAAGAAGGAAATAGCAGAATGGATAAGTAAATGCTACACATGCCAGCGAGTTAAAGTGGAACATCAACGTCCGAGCGGATTACTGCAACCATTGGATATTTTAGAATGGAAATAGGAACATCTAGAAATGGATTTTGTGGTAGGACTTCCAAGGACTAAAGCAAATCATGATGCGATATGGGTAATCATTGATAGACTAACAAAGTCGGCACATTTTCTACCGATCAATGAAAGATTTTCACTCAACAAGCTAGTGCACTTGTATCTCAAGGAAATTGTGATGCGATATGGAGTTCCAATATCTATCGTGTCTGATCGAGATCCCCGTTTCAATTCAAGATTTTGAAGACAATTTCAAGAATGCCTTGGAACTATATTAAACATGAGTACCGCTTTTCATCCGCAAACCGATGGGCAAAGTGAAAGAACTATCCAAATAATTGAAGACATGCTATGAGTTTGTGCGATTGATTTCGAAGGCAGTTGGGATGAGCATCTACCTTTGGTTGAATTTTCTTACAACAACAGCTATCACGCAAGCATTGGAATGCCACCGTACGAAGCGTTATATGGAAGAAAATGCAGATCACCAGTATATTGTGATGAAGTTGGAGAACGCAAGGTTTTGGGTCCAGAATTAATCCAACAGACTAAAGAAAAGATAGAACTTATTCGAAAATGATTGGATGCAGCACAAAACAGGCAACGCAAATATGCAGATCAAGCAAGGAAGGATATGGACTACCAGGAAGGAGAGCATGTGGTACTCAAAATATCGCCATGGAAAGGATTGACCAGATTTGGCAACAAGGGTAAATTGAAGCCACGATACGTCGGACCATTTGAAATTTTGAAGAGAGTGGTAAAAGTTGCGTACGAATTAGCTTTACCGCCTCATATGTAACATATTCACAATGTGTTTCACGTGTCAATGCTTAAGCAATATAATCCTGCTTCTAGGCATGTAATAGAATATATACCGGTAGATATCCAACCTGATTTGTCTTTTATAGAACAACCAATAAGAATTTTAGATCGACGAGACAAAGTGTTGAGAAATAAGTTTGTATCTTTAGTGCAAGTATTGTAGAGAAACCCTATGGTTGAAGAATCAACGTGGGAACTTGAGAGTGAAATGTTAAAAAAAATATCCTCATTTGTTTTCGTAGCGAGATTCTGAGGACAGAATCCTATTAAGGGGGGAAGGATGTAACGTCTGGGAAATTTGTGTCTGTACTGTATCATATTTATAATAAATTATGTGTGTTAATGTGTCATTTATGTGGAATTATCTGTCAAACCCTAATTGCTATGTGTTACATGCATTCTGTGTCGTCCCGGTATTTTTAAGATATTTTTCAGGTATTTTATTTTTCATTTATAGTTTTCATTTCAAACGTTTTATGACCCGAATCATGATTTTAAAGCAGGCATTTCAAATAAAACAATGGGCCTTATTTTTCATCAAACGGCTTTTACCATTGCATTATTCTGAACATCTAGGTATTTTATAATTTTTTTCGTTTTGCGAAAAATGACTTTTCCGGGCCCCATTGGGTGTTAAAAACTCCACAAAAATTACATTTTTATTTTTATAAAATTATAGGACTTTTATTTATACCATTTCTTTGTATTTTTTCATTATTCACAATTTTTAGGAAATTTTGGCATATATATTGCATATATAAAATATTTATAAATTAAATTTTAATACTAAAAAATTATGAAATTAGGGGCTTATTAATTTTTAAAGATGTAGAATTAGGGCCTTAATTTTATTTAGGAGTATTAATTTCACTAATATAAATAGGCTAATTATTATTTAATTTTAATTAATTAATCATTAAAAATCAGAAAAATTCCCAATTTTCTCTGAAATTAGGGTTCTTGAGTTCGAGAATCAAACTGTGATTTTGATCGATTCTGGTAACCAGAAGGGGTCGTGTTTGTGCTCAATCTTCATAGTTTTTCAAGCTCTGTTTAATTTTATCATCAACACGAATCAAAAAGGTATGATACTCAAACTCGATTCTAGGTTTCATGAACAGATTTGGGGTTTTGATTTCTGGGGACTTTTGGATGTTCTTGTTGATTGATATATGTTTATATGTGTTAGTACAAGCTATATTCGTCATCAATTTCATGTGTTATTTACGAGTTTGATCAATTCGAATTTTAAGGTTCATACCCATTTTGATTTGGGTATTTCTGATTTTCTGATATTTGGATTATGAAACTGATAGGTATAGTTTTGTCTCGTTGAGTAGTAAATTTTGAGTATTTTTGCATGATTTTTACAGTTCAGAATAGTTAGGACGAGTTCAATGGGTTTGACCCGTTTCTAAGTCGGGTTGAATGATTTTGTGAAATATGTGATGATTTTTGGTTTCATTTGATGTTGTAAATAGATTCTTCACATCTTAAGCTTCATTTTTATATATAGAACATCAAGTTTTAGGTTCATGATAGTCAAATCGGATTCTTGGTCGGACTTTGAGTCGGTTTGATCGGAAAACACAGCCTGAGGGTTATTAGATGATGTTAATGATTAGATAATGTTTAGAACTAAGTTTAGAATGATTTTCCAGTAAAAACAAGTACAAATGATTCATGATTTGGCCTGAAAATAACTTCATCGGAATCTGGAAAAGTTCGTCAGATTTGGATCGTTTTCACCGGAGATGGTACTCCAGGGATGATTTTGTGATGTTGTTGCCGTGGTTGAATTGTTGTGCTGATTTGCAATGAAAACCCGGTTCGAAACACACCAAACGGTGTTGTTTTGGGCACGAATTGGACTTGCCGGAATCCGGGCCGATCGCCGGATTCTGGGCAAGTTCCGGCCAGTTCATCCCCAACCCGGGATGTTCTTGGTGACCCGGTTACAACCCGGTATGCAACCCGAGTTTGATATGTTTTTGTCAGGAATAGTTTTCTGACAAATGTTTCTGCAAATTATTTTTTATTTTTATTTTAATTATAAAATCAGTTTTATTTATTTTATAAATTGATTAATTAATTATTTAATTAATTGATTTATATTATAAATAATTCTGAAATATTTTCTAAAAATCAGATTTAATTATTTTCTTAATTATTTATTTATTATTTATTATTTATTAATTATCTAAAAATGATTAATTATTTTGATAATTAATCAAATAATTTTCAATTAATCATAATAAATTGATTTTAATTCCAAAAATAATAGAAAAATCATTTTTAATTTTGATTTTTCTTAAACAATTATTTAAAAATTATTTTAGGGTTTAAAAGTTAGTAATAATTATTTATATTGAATAATAAATTGAATTATTCGTGTTTAAATTGATATTAAATAGACCGTTAGTCCGATTCGAGCGAAACGAAAGCCCTTTGACTCAGAAAAATGAATTATTTCCATTAAAAATAGTATTAAAGCCTAATTTCTTCTAAAAATTAGTTGACTTTGTTATTTGTTTGATTATCAGCCGAGTTGTGTGCCGAGACGAGTCCGAAAAATTCCGAAAAATAGGAAACGAGTCAGATAATGATCGGTTGAGCGATCAGCGAGTCGATTTTGATTCTAAAAATTATTTTTAACTATAAAAAATGATTATGTGCTTATGTGCTTATGTGTATTATGTGGTTAATCCATTCTTACTTGCTAAGATATAATATACGAGTCAGTCATAAGCGCATGGGTAGACAATATGAATGATGTGAAGTCGGTTAAAGGCACAATTGAAGTACAAAATGACTAAACCAGTCTATTTCTCTAACAGAAGCTAATCCAGCAAGGCAGGTTGAGTCAGTGATAGACAAAGGTGATATATTTGCAGTGAGTCACGCAGAAGGCAAGTTTTTCCCCTATTCTAATTTCAGAATATTGATATTTCTTCAGTTTTTTATCACGCACTCTTTTGATTCTTGTTCATATTTCATTTCGATTCTTGATTTCTCCTTGTCATTTGAATTTATTGTTCATATTCCAATTGTTACTCACAAATATTGATATATTCTGGTGATTAGAATATATCAAGGCATACCGATTGTTTCGGTTGCTGCTCCAAGAACTGGATAGTGATACTTTTGGAGATTAAGTTTACTTAATCCTAAGGACCGGGACATAACCGGATCCTTGAGATGGGCCGTAGTGCCTGGGTGCCCGACGGGATCTATATAGTGGGATATAGATCTGCATTGTATCCTGGCTGATCAGCAGGGTATAGATGCGAACTTGTGTCAAGTTTAGTTCGATTGTACTCGCCAGTAATGGCCTTCTTTCTATTCTCGCGGGGTTATATCCTTGCAGATATACCCAGGTTACCGATTCACTTAAACTGCTCTAACACTATTTATATTTTGTAGACTTGTTGAGCAATTTTTGGCTCACCCCTTTTTGTTGTTACTCACCTTATTGTTTTCAGTTAAAAAGGAATATGAAACCCATCAGAACTCAAGTGGTAAAGAAGTGGGTCAAGACTCGGGATCCTCTCATACCCAAGGTGTTGATCCCAATCCAGGAAGAAAGCTTTGAGTTGCCCGAACAGGTGGAGTGTAGATAGTTAGTGTGTGTGTTTGAATAAAAAAAGGTGAAATTAGTCTAAAACTGGTTAGACAATGGTTTATAATAAAGAGAGTTGTAAGATTTCAAATTTGGTTTGTAATAAAGTAGTTAGTGGTTCTTGTTTTCATACTTCAACCTAAAACGATCCTGGTTAGTGTTAAAAGGGTGTAGATTCATTTCTTTATTATTTGTTAATCAAATTGTACATGTTGAGTGATTAGCTAGTAACCCCCAGACTTATACCCCGGGTCTGGAGGGTGTTACATAACTTTTGCATTAAACCATTATGTTGTCAAATTCTATAGACATATAGGGTCTCAATATAATTGGTGTCTATTCAGCTTCTATCTCTTTTGTGGATGCGTGGTAGTAGGGTATTTGTGCAATGAAAGTTGGAGTTTACTAGTTTCGTATTATCTGATTAGTGTCATCACCATTACATGCTAAGATTAAGAACAAAAAGGCTATTGAATGAAGTAACAATGAAGTTAAAATCCCATGTTTGTGTCATATAGTAATCAATCCCTTTTAATCTCTTAGTTAATATTCTTTAGTATAATCTCTTAGTCAATTGTAGTTATAAACAATCTCAATTTGTGATCGTCTTAGCATTGAATAATAACCATAACATTGTTGCATAAGTACATTGATTAAAATTAACCTAACCAGTCTCTGTGGGAACGAACTAGAAATAATTCTATATTACTTGCGATCGCGTATACTTGCGTGAATATTAGCGCGTGTTTTCATCCTAACAAACAGCCCCCACAAATTTATATATAGGATCATGTTCATATAGAAACCAACCTTAAAATAAAAACTAGAAACCATTTATATAAGTCACGTAACAGCCACCCCTTCCTCACTGTCCACTACATCATTCTTTCTTCATCGTCTAACCTATTTTCTCAATCATTCAATCTTTATCTCCGATCACTAATCGAAATACTTCATCCACTATATTTATATCTTCTACGGCTAACAAGATTGACAATTTTTATCAATATAGAAAATTATATGTTTATATGTATATGGCTCGTATAAATTATTTTGTGATATTTATAATATAATTTGGTGATTTGTGTGATATAAATCAGTGATTATCGTTATACAATTTAGTGATTGAATCGAAGATCTTGTGATTTATTTTACACAATTGGTACCTGTACTCATATATCATGTCCAAATTTCAGACCGGGTGATTTTGACTGGAACTTAGTGGTGATTGGTGATTGTTTAATGATTTTTATATTTCATTCATATAGATCCCTGTATTTCACAGTAACCGTTCAAAGGCCTAACACTTTTTCCCCTGTACATTCAATTTCGATCATGTTTATCATTTCTTATTATAAAAGTGAGTGTGTTAGATATATTTGATAATGTCATGGCTAATATAATTTATGTTTAGATTTCAGATCTTACTTAACAGGACAAATCAGTACTTAACCGTTGATCAGTACTTATACTGGAAGTCGGGACTTAAGGATATCAGTACTTATATTATCAGGAGATAATCATCAGAAGTTAGATATCAGAACTTAAGTGCTGAAGGACGATCAGATAAAGACAGTAGCTGATTAAAGGAAAGAAGATCAAGATAAACATAAGAAGAGATATGCATGAAGAAGGAGTTCCGTGAAGAATGGAATACTTGGAAGAAAAGATATCTGATTGATATATTTTAGGAAGCAGAATTATATTCCATATCAATTAGCGATTATCTTGTAACTATGTAGTATATAAACATAGACATAGGGTTTACACTATAAGTGTTATCATATTCGAGAAGATTATTCATTGTAACCCTAGTAGCTCTCGTGATATTTGTTCATCACTGAGAGGTAACAGTTCCATACTGTAATAGATTTTATTGTTTTAATAAAGTTTGTTTTCTGTTACTTAAGATATTAAAGTTCGATTTGATTGTATTATACACTGTATTCACCCCCTCTACAGTGTGTGTGACCTAACAAGTGGTATCAGAGCTTATCTGTTAACACACATACAGTTAAAGATCCAAACACAATCATGTCTGACACAGAAACTCCAACTAAGCCTACCAAAACTGAGGAATCACCAAAGACACAAATTCAGAGTCGGTATGAGACCATCAGAGTTCCCATACTGAGACCATCTGAATATCCCATATGGAAGGTAAGGATGACCATGTTCCTGGAAGCAACAGATCCAGAATACCTTGATAGAATCAAGGAAGGGCCTCACAAACCAACCAAGCTTGCTGTTGCAGTTGCAGGTGAAGCAGCAAAGACTGTACCAAAGGAAAAGAGTGATTATACTGCTGAAGATATAGCATCAATTGCTAAGGATGCTAAGGTACGACACTTACTGCATAGTGCCATTGATAATGTAATGTCAAACAGGGTAATCAACTGCAAGACTGCTAAGGAGATATGGGATGCTCTGGAAACAAGGTGTCAAGGAACTGACACAATTAAGAAGAACGGGAAGACAATACTCACTCAAGAGTATGAACACTTTGACTCAAAGACTAATGAGTCATTGAATGATTTATATGATAGATTTGTCAAACTTTTGAATGATTTGTCATTGGTTGATAAAGAGTATGATCTTGAAGATTCAAACCTTAAATTCCTGTTAGCTCTTCCTGAATGCTGGGATTTGAAGGCAACAACAATAAGAGACAACTACAATCTTGATGAAACAACTCTTGATGAAATCTATGGAATGCTCAAGACTCATGAACTTGAGATGGAACAAAGAAGCAAGAGGAAAGGAGGAAAGTCAAGGACAGTTGCTCTTAAGGCTGAAGAAGAATCCCCCAAAGCAGCTTCCTCAAGGAAAGACAAGGGTAAAGCTCTTGTTATAAAGTCTGATACTGAGTCATCAAGTTCTGAAAGTGATGAGGACTCAGATTCTGAAAGCTTGCCTGAGACTGATGCTGATGAGGATATGATGAAGCTGTGTGCTCTTATGGTGAAAGGAATCACAAAGATTGCATACAGGAAGTTCAGGAAGGGAAAGAAGTTTTCCAGGAAAGGCATAAGTTCTGATAAGAAGAATTTCAGAAGATCTGAAGGCAGAGGAGGAAAGTCTGACAGAGGAGATTATACCAATGTTAAATGCTATAACTGTGGTGAGAAAGACCACATATCTCCTGATTGCAAAAAGGTAAAGGGTGACAAAGGCAAGGCTCTTGTCACAAAGCAGAAAAGATGGAAAGACACCTCAGACTCTGAAAGTGAGGAGAACTATGCATTAATGGCAAATGCTGATAAAGAAAGTGCTGAAAGCAGTTCTGAAGCTGCTAAAACAAAGGTACCTCAGACTACTTATGCTTTTCATACTGATGATATTAATGAGTTGAGAAGATATCTTAAAACCATGTTTGTTAGTTATAGAAATCAAACTTTAACATGTGAAAGATTAACTTCTGAAAATCTTGCTTTTAAGAAAAGAAATGATTTCTTAGAAAAAGAGTTAGTCATGTTTCATCAAACTCAGAAGGATAGAGATGATGCTTTCTATGTTAGGGATGAAGTGCTAAAAATGAATGAATCTCTAAAAACTGAGTTAGAAAAGGAAAGAGAGATTATCAGAACTTGGACTAATTCTGGCAAAACAACTTAAAATTTGCTAAGTAGTGGAAACTGGAAAGAGGGCTTAGGTTATGGAGAGGATAAGAATGATAAAGGAACTGAAGAAATTAAGCCTGTTGTTAAGCAAAAGCCAAAGTTAAAATCTGTTAAGTTTGTAACTGTAAAGTCTGAAAATGAGAAATCAGAAGTTAAAGAGGAATTAACTTCTGACAAACTAAAACAGGAAAAGACAGCTGAAGTAAACATAGGCTTAATGACAAAGAAGCAGCTTAAGCATAAGCTGAAAGATGTTAAGAATGCAAACAAGGTAAAATCACCTAGGAAAAATAGGAATGGAAAGGAAGGTGTGAATAAAAGCAATAATTTTAAACCTGTTCCTGATGCTCCTAGGAAAACATGTCATAACTGTGGAAGTTCTAATCATCTGGCTTCTTTTTGCAGGAAGAATAAGAATATTAACTCCTTACCTTCAAAATCAGGAGTTAAGAGTCAGTCTGTTAGATACAAACCACAAAATCCTTGTTTTCATTATGGTAGTTTATGGCATTCCATTTATACTTGTAAGGAATATCATAGTTTGTACTATGATTATTATCAAATAAAACCTTCTTTGAAGAAAGTTTCCATTGTTCCTTCTAGTGTAAATTCTGAAAAAAAAAATGTTAACATAAACTCTGATGCTAAATCCGCTGCAAATGTTAACAAACTTAATAAGACCAAAGGATCCAAGAAAGTCTGGGTCCTTAAAACTAATAATTAGTGGTCTTTGTGATTGCAGTGCAACAGGAAAAATATTCTAGTTCTGGACAGTGGATGTTCAGGACATATGACTGGAAATAAGGCCCTGCTATCAGACTTTGTGGAGAAAGCTGGCCCAAGTGTTTCCTATGGAGATGGCAACATTGGAAAAACATTAGGATATGGCAATATCAATCTTGGGAATGTCATAATTAAAGAAGTAGCTCTGGTCTCAGGACTTAAACATAATCTGCTGAGTATAAGTCAAATCTGTGACAGAGGTTATCATGTTGATTTCTTTGAAGAACACTGTGAAATTGTGAGTAAATCTAAAGGCAAAGTTGTTCTGAAAGGATACAGGCATGGTAACATTTATGAAGCTAAGCTTTCAACAAGTACTGATGGTTCTGCAATCTGTCTGATGAGTAGAGCATCAATTGAAGAAAGCTGGAATTGGCACAAGAAACTCTCTCATTTAAATTTCAACAATATAAATGAACTGGTCAAGAAAGATCTTGTGAGAGGATTGCCAAAGTCAGTATTTGCTCCTGATGGTCTTTGTGATTCATGTCAGAAGGCCAAACAAAGAAAATCTTCATTCAAGAGCAAGACTAAATCATCAATTCTTGAGCCTTATCATCTATTACATGTTGATCTATTTGGTCCAGTGAATGTCATGTCTATTGCAAAGAAGAAGTATGCGTTGGTCATAGTGGATGAGTTCACCAGATACACATGGGTGTATTTCTTGCACACAAAAAGTGAAACTGCATCTATCTTGATTGATCATGTCAAACATCTGGATAAATTGCTCAAAGATTCTGTGAAAATCTTAAGGAGTGATAATGGCACTGAGTTCAAGAATTTGATGATGGAAGAGTTTTGCAAAAAACATGGAATAAAGCAGGAATTTTATGCTCCTGGAACTCCACAGCAAAATGGAGTTATTGAAAGGAAGAATAGAACTCTCATTGAAGCTGCACATACAATGCTTAAAGAAGCAAAGCTTCCAACCTATTTCTGGGCTGAAGCTGTGCAGACTGCTTGTTTTACTCAAAATGCAACACTTATTAACAAGCATGGAAAAACACCATATAAGATGGTGAAGAAAAAGAAGCCAAATCTGAAGTACTTTCATGTATTTGGATGCAAGTGTTTTGTTCTCAAGACTCATCCTGAACAGCTATCCAAGTTTGATCTAAAAGCTGATGAAGGAATCTTTGTTGGATATCCACTTTCCACAAAAGCCTTCAGAGTCTATAATTTGAGAACAAAAGTGGTCATGGAATCTATCAATGTCTCTTTTGATGACAAGAAGATTACTGGTCTTGAAGATTTCATTGATCATGATCAGCTGAGATTTAAAAATGAAGACTCAAATTCTGATACTGAAAATCCTGACAGTCTAAGTCCTGATTCTGTAAACTCTGATGGATTAAACTCTGATGTTATTGAAACTGTAGTGACTACGTCAAAGGAAGATGCACCAATGCAGGGGGAGCATACTCAAGATCCTACCACATCTCAAGAAACATCAGAACATACATCTGGCTCTTCAAGTTCTGCTTCGTCAAGTTCTGATAAGCCAAGTTCTGATAGTGCTGAAAATCTAAATTCTGAAGAATCCAACTCAGAGAGCATAGTTTCAGGGGGAGCATCAGAAAATGAAAATGAAGACATCATGGATCATGGGGGAGCATCCAGTTCTAGAGAAAACCTTCCATCTGCAAGGAAGTGGACAAAGTCACATACACCTGATTTGATAATTGGAAATCCTGATGCAGGTGTCAGAACTAGAACAGGTACTTCAAATGAATGTCTTTACAATTTTTTTCTCTCTCAGACTGAGCCAAAGAAAGTGGAAGAAGCTCTTCAAGATGCTGATTGGGTGCAAGCAATGCAGGAAGAGTTAAATGAGTTTGAAAGAAACAAAGTCTGGACCCTAGTGCCAAGACCAAAGAATAGATCTGTTGTTGGTACAAAGTGGGTATTTAGAAACAAAACTGACAGTGATGGCATAATTACAAGGAATAAGACAAGGCTGGTTGCAAAAGGATATTCTCAACAGGAGGGAATTGACTATGATGAAACATTTGCACCAGTTGCTAGGTTAGAAGCCATAAGGATATTTTTGGCTTATATAGCTCACAAAAAGTTTACTGTCTTTCAAATGGATGTGAAAAGTGCTTTTCTCAATGGAGAATTGGAGGAGGAAGTATATGTTGAACAACCTCCAGGCTTTGTAGATTCCAAATATCCAGATTATGTCTACAGGCTTGATAAAGCACTTTATGGACTTAAGCAAGCTCCTAGAGCATGGTTTGAGACTTTAGCTCAGTTTCTTCTGGAAAGTGGATTCAACAGAGGAACAATAGACAAAACAGTGTTCTACCTCAACCATGAAAATGACTTACTTCTCGTCCAGATTATGTTGATGATATCATTTTTCGGTCTACAAATGACAGACTTTGCAAGAAGTTTGCCAAACTAATGCAGTCAAGATATCAGATGAGTATGATGGGGGAACTTAGCTATTTTCTGGGCCTTCAAGTCAAGCAGAATGAAGAAGGCACTTTTATTTGTCAAACCAAGTACACCAGAAACTTACTAAAGAAATTCGGAATGCAAGATTGTTCAAGTGCATCCACTCCCATGGCCACTGCAACAAAACTGGATAAGGATACTGTTAAATCAGTAGATATTACTGATTACAGAGGTATGATTGGCTCTCTACTCTATCTAACTGCTAGTAGACCTGATATCATGTATGCTACCAGTCTTTGTGCAAGATTTCAAGCAGATCCAAGAGAACCTCACTTAATAGCTGTCAAAAGAATCTTTAAGTATCTTAAAAGAACAGCTGATCTGGGATTGTGGTATCCTAGAGAATCAGATTTTAAACTAATAGGTTACTCAGATGCAGATTTTGCAGGTTGCAAAATTGACAGGAAAAGCACAAGTGGAAGCTGCCAATTTCTTGGAGGCAGATTGGTTTCTTGGTTCAGCAAGAAACAAAAGTCAATTTCCACATCAACTGCAGAAGTAGAGTATATTGCTGCAGGAAGCTGTTGTGCACAGATTCTTTGGATGAAGAATCAGTTACAGGATTATGGGTTAACTTATTTCAAAATCCCTATTTACTGTGATAATCAAAGTGCTATTGCTATGACAGGTAATCCAGTTCAACACTCTTTGACAAAGCACATCAACATCAGGTACCACTTCATAAGGGAACATGTGGATGAAGGTACAGTGGAATTGCACTTTGTTCCAACAGATCAACAACTAGTAGATATCTTCACAAAACCACTGTGTGAAGCCACTTTAACAAGATTGGTAAATGAACTTGGAATGGTTTCAGGTTCTTTTTCTAAATCTGTCTAGTTTTGTTCTATTTCATTAGACTTTATGATCAGTATTTACAGAATGTAATCTCTTTGTGTATTCTGTGATTAATTGAAATATGCGTTCAAGTACTGATTATTGTCTGATATATGTTTCTAAACTCTGATAAGTGATATGTCTGTTTAAGTAACTATTCAATCCTATGAGGATAACTGTGCTATATACTGACCTAGTAGTCTTCAATAAACAGATGATCCCATATAAGAAGTAATTATTTCTGTGGAAATCTTATGTCACAAGCAAATTCTGATAATTGAGCTTAGTTGAGTTTACTTTGTTTATCTTATTACTAAGTCACAAATTAAAATAATGTTACTCATCTGTTAAGTTCTGATACTAGTAAAACTGCTGAATGTACTAATTGCTAATAAACCTCACTTATCAAAAGAAAAAGCAAAAAGGATCAAATAATAAAATCAGGTACTCATTTGAGATCTAGAGTAAAAATGTGGAAGGGACGACCCAAGTGCATTGCTGGTATTAAGTAAATATGCATTAGAAAAGGAAAATATTTTCTTGGTGACTTTTCACACTCTATGATTACTGGAGAAATACTCTGATAATAGCATAAATTCTGATAATAAGTCGTGACTCACTTACACTGAGAAGCCACTGTAAAATAAAATTTAGAAAGATGCATAAAATTAGCACAAAATAGCTGAGGTGGACTCAAGCATGAACTCATTCATCAGTAGGTATTCAGGATAATGACAGCTCTTTAGCAAAATTTTAGTTATGCCTTATTTCTAAGATGTACTGAAGTGAATCAGACTTTACTCCTTGTCTGGAATTTAGCTTAATGCACACACTAATCACTCCATCTGAATGATGAAAATTACTGTGGTGGTCTATGTTGTTTTAGATAAACAGTCATTGTGTCATTTTGCACTAACTCTGAGGACAAGTTCTGGTTGCATATTCTGACGATTAAGTTCTGAAGAGTATAACTCAGAACTTGTATGAGGATTTACTTAGATAGGCATTCCTTTTTTGAGTTAAGAAATTATGTTCTGATGACTGTTAAGTTCTGATATAAGTCTAAGTTCTGATATTACAGTCTAATTCTTTACTTGGCTTATCTGTGGATAAAATTTAATAACAGTCTCGGTTCAAACTAGAATATGTTGAAGTGGAAGATTAATAGTCACTATGGTTAGGGTTAATGGTATTCGTACTTGAACAGTCCACTTTTACTTATTTCTTGTGCGCATTCAACCATTTTTTCTCCTTCCAATGAATGTTATTCTTTTTCAAAGTCTGGGGAGACGAAGTAGAATTAATTCTACCTATCAGCATTAAATACTTTTAGGTCTCCTGGCATTCTCTTGCCTATATAACCAGCCACTTCACATCAGCCTTCCCATCAAATTCTTTCTCACAAACTTACCTTCATACTTTTTCTTTCAAAAACGCAATGGTCAGATACAATATGTTTTTGAACTACCAAAACTTCAATATGGAGCTAAGCTGTGCTGACTGGCAGCAGGAATGGCACGTCACGGCCATTCCTGAGGAGATATGGGACTCTGTCCCACAGGAGGTACTGACTCACCTCCTGTTCTTCTATATGGATTACCATCGCCATCTGGAGCGATTGGAAGAGGAAAGGCTGGAAGCTCTCCACCAGCAAGAGCGAATCATCCGACTCGCCATTCTGTTTGTCGAGAGTAGGAAGAAGAAATGATTTAATCTCGTCTTCTTCCTGTTATTCTTCATCATCAGCTTTGTCAGGCTTCTTAGCTAGGACTAAGGCTGTTGATGTTAGGTTTAGCAACTTAGGGAAATCTTGTATAAATTCTGATGTAATCTCAATTTCATGAATGTATTCACTTGATATATTAATGAAATTTTTTTTTGTTTCAAGATTTTGTCTCTAAGATATTTTGTAATGCATTGATAAATCCTGATTGATATTCTGATGACCATATAAATTTTGTTTAAATTTAAGTTCTGACTTTCCTTTATCAGTACTTATTCATGTGATTTATCTTCATCATTTTCACTTGACTTATTTTCAGAATATTAATGTTGCAGTGAAAAATAATTCCATAAGTGGGAACGGCTTCAATTTTGAATTAAAACTGTTTCACCTTAATTAATGGCATATCTGGGTAAGTGGAACGGTTTTTTCCTTGAAAACAGGCGAGTGGGTAAGTAATAATTACTGTTTTCTCGAGCCCAGTAACTATCCGTTATTACTGCATGTCTGACAGGTGTCCAACGGTAACATTTTTTTTCAGAGTATAAGTACGACAGAGAGAGGATTTCTTTAATCTTTTATTTCCTTCATATTTTTTTCTCTCTACTTGCTTTTACTCTCACTTTCTCTCATCTTCTCATGTTAGTTTTTCATACAGACATTTTATCAAACACCTAACAGGCACTTTTTCATCTAAAATTTTCACATGGCACCTAAGGATTTAATCATTGATGGAGCTAAGTTTGTTCCAAACAACTATGCTGCAATTCTTGATCATGTTGAAGCTCCATCTGAATTGCATTTTGTGCAAGATCTTCTTGCACACAGTGAGATTGGGTATGCATAAACCCAGCCTTCAGTCTTTTCGAGCCAACAAGTTCTAACGTTTTGGCGGACTGGGCACTTTGATGATGGTGGTAAACATGGCACTCCCAGTATTGTTTTCGAAGTGGGTGATTCATCTTATGCAGTTACTCCTGGTACAATACGCAGGGCTCTACATCTCCCAGAAGAGTGTACTTTTTCAATTCCAGAGGAATCAGCTCTTCAGGAGTTAATGGCTACTTTGGGATATGAAAAGAGTTTGGCAAAACTTGGGCAGTTGAAACGGGCTCATATCAGAAGAGAATGGAGCTTCTTCTTCGTCTGCATCACCAAAGCTTTTGGGAACAAATGTTCGAATTTTGATGTTATCCCAATTTTGAGTCAGCACATCGGGTATGCTATTATCAATCAAACTCATTTTGATTTTGCAACTGGTATAATTGGTTTTATTGGGGATAGGATGACAGAGGATAGGAATGTTGTCTATTTTGCTAGATTCTGTCAACTTATTTATACTTTTTGTACTGATGAACCTCAATTAGTCAGTTCCTCAACCATACCTTTTAAAGTTGCAAAATGCTACTTTAATGACCTGGTAAATGCTGACACTAAGAAATCAGTGGTAAGACCATTACAGATTCCTCAGTCTGTAAAACAGATCCTAGTAAATGCTGATCCTGATACTTATAGATATGTTTACTCTGATGTCCAACCAACAACAAACACCCAAAAACCATCATCCTCAGCACCTACCACTCATTCTACTCAACCTACCCTCAGGACATATCTAAAATCCTATCTCTCTACTTCACAGACTGTTCAACCCTCATCCTCAGCACCTACTGTGAAGCCTTCATCCTCCAAGCCAAAGAGGACAAAGACTGTTTCTCAAACACCTCAAAAGAGAAGAAGGATTGCCTTGAGAGATGAATCTGATACTGAGGAACAAGTTCCTTCTTCAGAACCTGTTGTAAGTGAAGCTGAGAAAGAGACTTCTTAGAGGGATTCTGGAATTGGGGGAGCTAGGCTTCTCAAGAGGCTTAGAAGAATGACAGTTCCTGACACTCCAAAGGAATCCAAATCAACAAAGAGATACAAGAAACAGAGGGCACACAGGCCAGTTTCAGATGATGAAGAGGAAGCAGCTAAGGAAGGGGATCAGGAATCTCTGATCTCACAGGAAAAGGAATTTGTTAAAGTCATTTCTTCTTCATCAACTCCATCTCAGGAAGCTGTTTCTGAAAAGGCTAACACACCATCTGTGTCTCCTGTTGATCCAGGCACAAGTGTTGATATTGATGTTCAAAACTTGGTTGTGCCTGAAGTAATTCTCTTAGAAGCTCCACCTGCAACTAATCCTTCAACAACACCTGTTACTGATGCTGTTCAAACTCCAGAGTTATCAACAACACCTTCTCTGCATCATGATGCTGATGATCAGACTTTAGGTAAGCATCAGGATTTGGCTGTTGATCAGAACTTAGAAACAGATCAGCAATTAGAGGATGCTGAAACCTCCATTGCTACTCACACTGTTGTCTTATCAAAAGATACTGATTCTTTAAGTTCTGATGCTGCAAATGCTGGAGATACTGGTGATGCAACTCCAACTGCAGATGCTGATGCAGCAGGTCCTTCAGGACATACTCCTCAACAGACTATTCTAAAGTCTGAACTGGTTAAGAAGTTTGTTACCGGAGAAGCACCAGTACCTTGGAGTGAAACTCCTGCAGGACAGGAGTGGACTAAGGAATGGAACTCAGTTTCATGTGTTCCATCTGAAAAGCATCTTGCTGAGCACTTGACTAAAGCTGATGAAATGTTAAATTCTGATGATTTCAAAACCCAGCTTAGAGTCACTGCATTGAGTACTAAACATCTACAAGGTCTTCACTCAACTACTCATGCAGAGTTACACAAGATTCAGGAAGAATTTATCAAACAGGAACAAGTTTGGAAAATTGATAAGAAAAAGTTCTTCCAACCTACCTTTGACAGGATTGCTTATATTGAGAAGACTCAAGATCATCAACAAGCTCAGATTGATGATATTCTGAAAAATCAAGCTTCTCAGCAATCACAACTGACTGAAATCCAATCCTCAGTGGAATTGCTTATCTCTCTTCTACTACCTGCTGATGCCAAAAAGGGGGAGAAAGTAATTAAGTCCAAATGGAAGACTGACAAGACACTGACAGGGAAGGATGATGAAAAAGATGATCAAGGAAACCCTAGAATGGGTAGAGGTCATAGTCAAGGTAGAAGATTCACATCAAGAAAAGCTGAAATCACAAGTCACAGGATAAGTTCTGATACTGGGAAAAGAATAAGTTCTGCTGCTGGTAAAAGGGTAAGTTCTGATGAACTTTTAGATCTTGATGAGGAAATGTCAAGACAGTTATTTTTTTAGGAAAATCCAGGAATGGACTTGGAAAGTTTAATGGAAGAAGAAGCCAGACTTAAATCAGAGAAAGTCACATCTAAATCTGAAGCTTCTGGTAAAAAGCCACTTCCAAAACTCAAAGGCATTGTGATCAAAGAAAGGACATATACTGAAGCAACATTTGCTAGATCACAACCGCAGATAGATCCAAGATCCAAGGGTAAAGAAAAGGTTGGTGAACCTATCAAGGTTTATGTGCCTCCAGAGGATGAAGAAATTACTGATGAAAAGGATAATCTTGCTCTGACTTCAAGAAAAATTCTTAAAACAACCTCTGACATGGCTCAAGTTGTTCAGAGTCAAGAAATTGTAAGTTCTGATATTCAGAAGAAGCAAGTAACCTCTGACATAGCTCAAGTTAACTTGATATTAGAAGATAGACCAAATACACTCCTACCAGGATTCACTAAAGCAAAACAGACTTAACCTTTGAAGACTACTGCAAGTGGTTTTGAAGCTAGAGTAGTTACTGGAAAGGAAGCAAGAGATAAAACTGGATTGGGAAGTGCTGATGAAAGAAGAATACATAACACTACCAATGATCCAACTTCCTTGAGTGAACCAGGTATTGGAGCAACTCCTGAGAGATTGAATCAACTGGAATCTGTACAGATGGTTTACCATACCTACTTGAAAGAATACATCTTGTTGTATTTCATGACAGATGGTAGGGTTTATCATATAAGACAAAATGCCATTCCATTGAAGTATTTTGAAGAATTGGAGCATGTACTATTCTTACTTCAAGTGGATGACAGAATAACAGGAACTGCTGCAAACTATTTGAAAGAACAGATTCAGAGACAGAAAAGGCTTTATTCTGTTAAGTCTGACAGCACATACGTTCCAAAGTACAGAGATCACAATGGTGATATAGTTGAAATGAAGCCCAACACTGCTAAGATTATAACTACCTTTCTGGGGTACAGGGCTGTTGAATTCAATCTTGAGTCTGATAAAGCTTATTTGATCAGACTGGATCAGGATATAAGAAAAACAAAGATCAATGATCTCAGAGCTGCAATCTTTCAAATTAGTGAAGATACTGCAGAGCTTAAAGATGCCAAAAGGAGAATGATTGATGAACTCAGATATGCTGAAAAATGTTTGTTGAAGAACTATCTCAGAACAACTCCTGACATCAGAGAGATCAGATGATGAAGCCAAGTCGAAGATCTACAACTGCTTAAATTCTGATATTTGTACAGACTGAAGTTGTTATCAGAAGTTGAATATTGGTAAAGCTTTAAGGACTGTAAGTTGTAGTTATCTAGTCTAATTCTCATGCATTTGTACTTAATGTTTTTGACATCATCAAATATCTGTTAAACTTGTATATTATGCTAATTTACAAGTTGGGGGAGATTGTTAGATATATTTGATAATGTCATGGCTAATATAATTTATGTTTAGATTTCAGATCTTACTTAATAGGACAAATCAGTACTTAACCGTTGATCAATACTTATACTAGAAGTCGGGACTTAAAGATATCAGTACTTATATTATCAGGAGATAATCATCAGAAGTTAGATATCAGAACTTAAGTGCTGAAGGACGATCAGATAAGGACAGTAGCTGATTAAAGGAAAGAAGATAAAGATAAACATAAGAAGAGATATGTATGAAGAAGGAGTTCCGTGAAGAATGGAATACTTGGAAGAAAAGATATCTGATTGATATATTTTAGGAAGCAGAATTATATTTCATATCAATTAGCGATTATCTTGTAATTGTGTAGTATATAAACACAGACATAGGGTTTACACTATAAGTGTTATCATATTCGAGAAGATTATTCTGTTACTTAAGATATTAAAGTTCGATTTGATTGTATTATACACTGTATTCACCCCCTCTACAGTGTGTGTGACCTAACAGAGTGATTTATGTATATATAAACAATGATTCAAGGTGGGTGATTATAAGTATCATAAAGTTTACTGGTAGTGTTATAATGGTTGTGTTATCAATTTTGTAGTGATTTTTATAGTATAAATTAGTGATTTCATAGCACATATTAGTGATTTCTGTAAGAAAAATTAGTGATTTTAGCATTTACCCGGTATTTCAGTAATTTGTGTAATATAAAATAATGATTTCACTTTAATCGCAGAAGAGTTAGTGAAAAATTTGTGTCGATTTATGATAAAGTTTTAGTGATTATGCGTTTAATTATGATGAATCAGTGGTAGAAGAATGAAAAAGTAGTTGATTAGTTTTTTGAATATATGTTGTATGTATAATGTCACGATTACCGATAAAGGAGAGTAATGGGTCGCTAACAAGAGGGAAGGCGCTGAGTGCTGAGCTAAATTTTTTAATGGGTCGGGTCTTAGTTTCTAGTTTTTATTTTAAGTCACTTTCTATTTGAACAACCCCTTATATATAGTACTTAAATAAACAAACATGGTATAATTATTTGTCTTCTCGTTCAATAATAAAAATAAATAAACAATTAGATCTTCATTACGTGAGTAAAGACGTTAGATTCATAGTAAATAATATTCTCTATTTAGCCTGTTTTATTAATAATCCAAGGTTCGAATTCTCTTAATAACAATATTAAAAGTAGTTTTTATTTAGAGTTCTAATAAGAGTTAGTTTTTCGTCCCTCTCTAATCTACCCATTTCAAATTATTGTCACCCCTTCTCAATCCAAACACTACCTCTTCTTCTCCCTCCAATTCTCGTTCTCCCCAAATCGATCTTTCTCATTTTTTTTAAAAAAAAATTATTTCAATAAATATCATTCTTTTGTGAGGTTGGTTGTCGTTCCCATTCTTTTTGGGTTCTCAATTTTTTGGATTGTTCATGTTATATTATGTGTTGATTGATTGTCATGTTGCTTTATAAATGATTTATATGGTGTTCTAGAGAATCTGTAAAGTCTGATTCGAAACAGGAATAGCAGTCGATATCACAATAGCTCACCTTTCATAACGAAACATTGTCAAACCTATAAGGGCATTTCTACCTCCAATCTCAATTGGTGAAACTGATGAGTCAGAACGCTGGACTATCACCGATTTATGTGCGAAAGTCGATTGTGATATTACTCATTTTACTGATTTAAGGGAAGTTGATGTCATTTGGATTGCTTAGGAAACTTTTGAAATTATTTTTAATGTCAAAAATTTTATACTTTGTTTGTTAAGCAACTTGGAAACAATCCGATTATTTGTTTAATTCTTTTATTTATTTCCAACTAGGTTGTATCAGTTAGGGGGTTTGTTCCGACTGAGTTTTAATTGTTTTAATAAAATTCTCTAAGTTGTTTGTCAAAAATATAATTTTTATTTAAGCTATCTATCAAAAGTTAAGGTTCTAATTCTTAAAATATTAATATTAATATTAAAATATAGAATTTGCACTCTTTTTTTAAACACCAAGTGCAATCAATTAAATAAAGATTATAATTGTTATTATTAATATTATATTTACAATCTCTTAAAAATATATTTTAACCGATATAAATTATTATTATTATTATTGTAAAAACTAATCAGCATAATTAAAATATGATCAAATTTACTATCAAAAAATATTATATAAAAATATTTTATTTAAAAATATTTTTCTAAAAAGTAAGCCTATATAGTTTAAATCAATAAATTAATTATTTTACAAAACATAGATACACCAGTAACATTGTTTGTGCCCCAGAGCGATAGCTAATGAGAGCCAACTCCCGTATCTAGGATTCTAACACTTCAAGAAAAACAGCATCAGACAACACTTGTCAAACAACAGATGAAAAAAACCGTTGTCCCGAAATAACAGACAATAATTTTATTTTGCCCTCCAATAACCATTGTGTAAACCAGATTCATACAACGGTTTTATGAACCGTTGTGAAAGAAATCACCAAAAAAAGGAATTTGCACAACAGTTTTTAAGAACTATTGTCTTCATATGTTTCATACAACCGAAAAAGTAACCGTTGTAAAACATGAGACAATGGTTTTAGAAAATTGTTGTTGGCAGACATTTCACACAATAGTTTAGAATACTTTTATTAAATAATGCATAACAGTTTGTAAAACCTATTGTTTTAATATGGTTCATACAACGGAAATATAAAACCATTGTAAAATATGAGACAATGGTTTTATATTTCCGTTGTTGTATTCCGTTTCACACAATTGGTTGTGTTTGCATTGTGTGTTTAAAATGTCACACAACAGTCCCGGAAGTGTTGTCTTTAATCACACAACCATTTCTGCCTTGTTGTCTATGAAATATTCAGACAAGATTTTGTATATAAAATGTTTGTCTATACCACTGTATTTTTAAAAAAAAATTGACAGAAAGAGTGCATCCCTTTTATTGCCAAACTAATGGACAGGAAAACAAACATATTATCCATTTGCAGCAAACATAACAACCACCATGAATAACAAAGATCACCAAACCAAAATTTTAAAGTTATACATAGCAATAATGAAATATACAAAATCAAAAATCAATCTAGTTGAATTTGTTTATCTACATCCCTGATGTAACTAGTATCATCGTCAAAATCATCATCTGGTAAGTTGGGCATAAAAAACTCAGACTCAAGCTTTACTTCCACGGATCCCTCATTTTCATCTTCGCTATCATCAAAGTGTTTTTTTTTCGGGAAATTTCAACACCACGGACCATAATTTTTCAAGAGGATCGTCGATATAACAGACCTGCTTAACATGTGTTGCCAACACAAATGGATCATTAAAAAAACTAGGCCTATTCAAATTAACTAATGTATATCCTAATTCATCGACCTTGATTCCTATGTTCATATCCACCCACTTATAGAGAAAAAGAGGGATCCTAAAGCTGCTATAGTCCAACTCCCATATAAAATTTATAACACAGTAGTATGTATGTGATGTATGCTGAATATTTTTGTCCGTACCTTGCACAACTATTGTATCACATCTACACACACTCCACTACACTGAACTTGACGTGCATCATCACCAGACTTGGTGCTAAATGTAACCCCATGCACCTTGTAGCCACTGAATGTAGGCACATCGTTATTAGGCCCGTCTGCGACCCACCTTATATGTTGCGGTACCTCATCTACATCTAGTAAATTTGATGCAATCTGTGAAAAATTAAATACACATAATTGCAAGGTTTCCAATAATAACAATGGAGGTAAATGACTGAATATTAACAATTAAGCAAACGTAAAACCTTTTCTTTAAACCATTTTGGGAAAGTTTCATTTTACTTATTCTTTAGCCAAATTTCGTCATTTCCACGTTCCAAAAATTGGTCCATCAAAAATGACAAGTGTTCACTACAATTAAAACGACAGATGTAAAGAATTATGATATGTGTATGGTTATAACTAAACTGCGCACGAAGGATAATAAAAATACTTGCTCAAAATATGGCACAACATCCGTACTATTTTGTAGGACACACAAATGCGCAAGGTGCAAATCTTTGGTGCTCGGGGTGATCATTGTTGCAGATAGTGGTCTACATATTGCATCCTTTGTACGTCTGCCATTTTCTGGAACTCCGACAGTCGATTCCTCAAAGTTAACTAAACACTCAACTGCCTCCTCAGCAATACAACCCTCCGTGCGAGCCTTGTTCCTTACATATCCTTTAAATGTTTTCATGTACCTTTAGAACGGATACATCCACCTAAGGAAAATTGGCCCGCATAGCTCAACATCTCGCACAAGATGGATCGAAAGGTGAATCATTATGTCAAACAAGGAAGGGGGGGGAATATTTTTCAAGTTGGCATATTGTTATAATTAGTTGAGACTGCATTTTTTCCAATTTATCGGCTTCAATAACTTAGCTACAAATAGCCTTAAAGAACAGACAAAATCTAATAACGGTGTCCTTGACCTTTTTATGCAGTGACGGTCAAATTACAATTGGGAGTAGGTGATGCAAAATCATATGGCAGTCATGGGATTTCATTCTGCTAAGTCGGGGAGTTTCCATCGATACCAAGCTCCTAATATTAGAACAAAATCCATCAGGCAACTTCATTCCCAAAATGAAGAAATGGAGATGGGGTAATGGAGATGGAGTTCAGACAAAGATTCACGACTGAGCATTTAATTTTCTATTTAATTATTAAATGAAGAAGTAACATTGACTCGTTAAAACTCGTTAATTAGTTTTTACAGTTTGACAATTAAATAATATTGGCTCGTTAAAACATGTTGATTAGTTTTTTAAATACATATATACAATAGTAAACCTTCGTTATTTCAAAATAAATATTTTTAAAATTTTATTAATATCGTGATATTAGATTTTTTTAGTTTTTAGTTCGCTAAATATTTATTTTTAAATATTTGTTAAAACTCGTTAATTCTGAAATAATGGTTCGTCAAATTTAATAATCTCGTAGTTTTGTTTTGTTAAATATTAATTTTAACTACACAATGTTATAACAGTAATAATATACCATTGTATTCATATTATATCTACAACGGTTTTTGAAAATGAAGTCGTCAATATGTTGTGTGACTAAACGTAGTACAACGGTTCAATAATCATAAGACGTTGTCTATCTGAGAAACTGTTGTCTGACAACTTATGACACACTGATTAGCATAAATAATTAAATTTTAAAATCTTAACATTTTGAAACTGTTGTATGACAACCCCTAGTACAACGGTTATATAAGCATACAAACATTGTCTATGGGGAAAACCGTTGTCTGACTTGTTATCATACGATGGTAGTAGTGAAATTATCAAATTTTGGACTTTGACCACAATTTACTCCAACAAATAAATTACGGATGACACCTATTTAATGAAAAAGTATAATGTAGATATATTCTACTCTAATTATATGTTTTAGCGAATAAGTTAGACATATTTTATGATATTGTGAATATAGGACATGGTTAGCGAACTGTGATATGAAATCGTGACATACCGTATAAGCAATTTTAATACACCATGTAAGTATTGTGAAAAACTTGTGTATCTATTTACGAGATGTATTTAAATCTTGATTAGTATATGAACATGTTATTCATCAATGTCATATAAGTTCAAAGCACATTGTACCAATTATACTATCAATTGATTACTCCAACATATAAATTACGGATGATACCTATTTAATGAAAAAGTATAATATAGATATATTCTACTCTAATTATATGTTTTAGCGAATAAGTTAGACATGTTTTATGATATTGTGAATATAGGACATGGTTAGCGAACTGTGATGTGAAATCGTGACATATCGTATAAGCAATATTAATACACAATGTAAGTATTGTGAAAAAAATTGTGTATCCATTTACGAGATGTATTTAAATCTTCATTAGTACATGAACACATTATTCATCAATGCTATATAAGTTCAAAGCACATTCTACCAATTATATGTATACCAACAACTGATTCTCTTAATTATATGCAGTTCGATTTGATAAATAGTATTTGTAATCAATACGATTAGTAATATCG
This sequence comes from Apium graveolens, assembly GCF_009905375.1. Classification (NCBI taxonomy): domain Eukaryota; kingdom Viridiplantae; phylum Streptophyta; class Magnoliopsida; order Apiales; family Apiaceae; genus Apium; species Apium graveolens. The sequence continues at coordinate 119,732,570 of NC_133657.1, forward strand.
AAAAAGGATAATATTTAAACTCATTTATGTCATTTTTTCAACTTTAATAATTTTAACGTTTCTTGTAAGAATATTAAATTTAATTTTTTTAAAACTAATTTTACCGACTAATGTCATTTTAACCGGGTTAACTTATTAATCTTGTTTCAAGCATCTAATATAATTTAACTAGAAATTATATTTCTTTTAATTTTTTCTTCAAAATATTAGTTTTTTACTTATATTTTATATTTAATATATTTTTGTTTAATAATTTAACTATTTTTCCCCAATTCTACTTCCCTCCCCGTTATCCCCCCCTAAACCCAAATTATTTCAAAAATTTACCCATTCTCCCCCCAAAACCCTCAATTAGGTCGACCCTCCCCCAATTACCCAATTACTTCCCCCCCCCCTTTCTAATTTCTCTCTCTCTCTCTCTCTCTCTCTCTCTCTCTCTCTCTCTCTCTCTCTCTCTCTCTCTCTCTCTCTCTCTCTCTCGTTTCCCATTCTCTCTCGTTTCCCATTCTCTCTCGTTTCCAATTAGGCAACCTCTCTCTCTCCCCCTCATCTTTCTCATTTTAGTTTCATTTTGTGTTCTGTGTTCTTTTAATTTTTTGATGAATGTGTTTATAACATGCATGGGTTTCGTTATTTTGATGGGTTTGGTTAGTGGGTTTGTGGATTTGAATCTTTTTATGGATTGTTGAGTTTTGAATCTTTTTGTGTGTTTTCTGATTTTTAGTATGCATGTATGCCTCAATTTTCTATTTGTGGGTTTTATATGCATGCTCTATTTGTGGGTTTTATGTGTATGCTCTATTTGTGGATTTCATTTGTAGATTTATATGCATGCTCTATTTGTGGGTTTCGTTATTTTGATGGGTTTAGTTAGTGGGTTTATGGATTTGAATCTTTTTATGGGTCGTTGAGTTTTGAATCTGTTGTGTTTAATGTTTTTTAGTATGCATTTATGCCACAATTTTCTATTTGTGGATTTTATATGCATGATCTATTTGTGGGTTTTATATGCATGCTCTATTTGCGGGTTTCATGTTTTTAATTTAATATTTCTATATTTATTTTTATTTTGAATATATGTCTCAATATTTTTAGTACTATTTGGGTATTTGTAATTTTCTAGTGTGCAGGAGAATACTATTCTTGTATGATTTTAATACATGCTCTGTTACTACAGATTATGGCCCCTTTAAACAAAATCAAGAGGATAAAATCTGCTCCTAATGCACGAGCAGCCAAGTTACTTATCACGGCGCTGAAAAAGAATCAGTCGATGGAGACACATCCTAGCACAAGCAATTCTTCCCCTGCATCCGTTAAAAAGCAAGCTATTTCAAGCAACTTGCAAAAGCAATTGACAAAGAAAAGGAAGTGAGTGACAGAGAAGCCACCACCAAAGAAGAGAGAAGGACTTCAGTTGTTGAGACGTGGGCCTGTGACAATGCATAAAATTGTCAGACGAAAGATTTTGGGCATAAAAAATGAGGTCTTATTCAATGGGAAAGGTGAGTCGTATGGTGATGCATCTACAGAGATGCAATCTTATATTGGGGTTCTTACAAGAACTAAGTCCCCAATTATGTATTCCTCGTGGAAGTTAGTTCCAAAAGAAACAAAAAATAAGATATGGGATTGTGCGTAGGTACAACATTTCATCTCACTACTTAATTATATACAACTACAGTACTATATGGCTGGTTACTCATAAAATTTTATAAATTGTTACTCATGCAGATGGCGTTCGAAGTACCCCCTTCAGCGCAAAAGTTGGTGTTAAATTCTGCATGCCAGAAGTGGCGGTAGTTCAAAAGCAATCTAACTAGAAAGTATGTCTTGCCTTATATTCATGAACCTGAGGCACTCAAGTATCCTCCAGAAGATTACAATTTTATTGAGAAGGCTCATTGGGACATGTTCATTGCACAATGCACAACGATGATTTTCTGGTAACTATATTTTTTGCACTATTTATGTTATCAATTTTGTGATTTTTTAGCAATTATTGACTAGAGCATCTTTTTTGCTAACACTTGAAGGCTTTTGTATAGGAAATTCATGATAAGCAATCAAAAAGAAGGGAGTTGAATAAATATAATCACCGTATGTCTCGCAAAGGTTATGTCAATCTAGAACAAGAAATGGTTAGCGATCACGAAACTTCTACTTCTTTTATTTCCTAGTTATTGCCAAGGCATTGTTAGTAATATTGTTGCTTTCAAACATTTTTGTACATGCAGACTGAATCTGATCCCACCACAGAGATAGATAGGTCAGACACTTGGGTTCGAGCGCGTCAAGATGAGGAAGGAAATTTTCAGAATGAAGAAGTTAAAAAAGTTGCTAAAGAGATTGTAAGTCTTTCCTTTCTTTTTGAATGAAACATAGGCTGCAAGATACTATCTAACTAGTTGTATATTATTTAACTTTTTTATGTTTTGATCATTTGTAGGCGAAGATGAAAAAGGCAGTCCGTGAAGGAGAAGTGACGGTTTCTGGTGTTGATGATGTTTTGGAAAAAGTGCTCGGTAACGCGGAGCACAAATGACGAGTACGTGGACAAGGGGTTCATATAAAACAATCAACCTACTTTAATCTTCCAAGACAAAGGAAGAAAAGGACCATGGATGAGAGAATACAAGAGAGTGTTTAAAAGTATTTGGCAGAGGAGACAAACAATATTGTGAAACAAAGAGATGCATTTTGGACATCTGAAATAGAAAAGTTGAAAGCAAGTTTTATGGTAAAGAATGTAAGATCTGAGGGCAGTCCAAATATTGATTCACATTAAGGGAGTTGTTCTAAGGGTGGAGATGGCATTCCGAAGGCCTTAGATGGGATTGAATGTGTGAAGAAGAAGTTGGAACTTATTGAAGATAACAATGCAAAAGAAAATAATGAGGAAGTAAAAGATGTGGAAGAAGCTGGAGCTGATGTGGAAGAAATTGGAGTTGATGTTGAACAATTTGGAGCTGATGCTGACCAAGTTGGAGCTGAGGTGGAGACTATGGTCAAAAAGGGTGTTGAGACTGAAGTCGGTTCTTTGGAGTGGATGTTAGCCGTTGGGACCCCAGACAATGTTGTTGTTTATGCAATAATGGGAAATGATGTTTTAGGTGGGGAGAAAATTCTGCACGGATTGCAACTCGCAAAAGAAAATGCACGAGTATCAATCACTCGTGTAGTTAGTGGATCTGCTGCAATTCCCGTTCCAGTCGGGGATGAAATCAAAACTGTAAATGAAGTGGTTGGAACATACATAGCTTGGCCAAGAGACCTTATACAAGAAGCGAACATATCTGTCGCACCGGTGGTAGAACCTAAAATGGTTAAACTTTGTCTAACTGTTAAATTTATAAGAGAATATTATCTAATTTTGTACGTGTTCGTTCACCTTTAATTTGGTTTTCATTTTTCCTTTTCAGGGAGGGAAGAAAACTGCTGTAAAGAAATGGAAACATGTCAAGGATTGTGTCGGAGAGTATGTGGTTGAAATGGGTCCAAATTATCTTCATCCTTTAAAACGTTTGTGGATTTGGGAAAATGAAGCCTTAACTAATGGTCAAACAACCTCTTTTAAATTGTTCCAAGAAGCTTTTGGTTCAACCAAAAAGTATTGTCTCTTTCTATCAGATGTCTACGCTTTGTGCACTATCGGTGAAATATCAGCCTCTATCATTTACATCTACATTCAGTAAGTGTCAAAGTTTAAATTTATAATTTCTTATCAATGATATTGAATACGATAAGAGTATGTGTTAACTACTGCTACATTTTTAATGCAGTTTATTGCATGAAAACTTGAAAAGGAACAAGATGACACATATGGTAGCTTTTGTTGACCCTGGCACAATAGGCGCTAAATCTTGTGGTTCTGCTGCAGAAAGGTCGCGTGCTCTTGCTTATAGATTCAAAACTGCTAAGAAAGGGCAGTGCTTTCTTTTGCCATATAATCATGCGTGAGTATTTTTTTAATTATTTTTTTCCCAATGTACTAAAAAAACAGCCTATTAATTAACTAAAAGAAAAAATGTTCTATTAACTTGTAATTTCACAAGTCTGCATTGTTGTAATATATGTTTATGTTTTGTACATCATTTAATAAGAATCATTGGGTTTTGAGTGTTGTCAATCCAGATGCACAAGTAATCTATCACTTGGACCCTTTGAAGCGGCGAATTGCAAGTTCATAATGGATGGAGGTGGTTGACAAGTGAGTAACGCATAATACTTATCTTATTTAGCAATAAATTTATTTATTTACCAAGTTCAGAATGGATGAAAGTGGACGAGTGGCTGCTAATATATTTTTTTTAATATATTGTTTAAGTGCCATTAAACTGTACAAGGATAGTGCGAGAAAGATGTTAAAGAGAAAAATAGTCTGGGAGAATTTGGCGGTATATTTTTTAAAGCATCGATGTTAACAATTTTAATCCAGTGTACCATGTTACATGTAAATGTCTAAATTTGTATTCTTCAAAAAGTTCCGGTCCAGAATGAAAGCAAGGACTGTGGATTGTTTGTGATGCTCTATATGAGGGAAATATGTGAAGATAAGGAATTTGATTTCTGCTCAAAGGTAAAATAGATCTTATTTTCTTTACGGCGCACTTATTTTCTTTTGTTCTCAATTTTCTAGTAAAATCTAACTTTCACTGAAATTGAAATTTTTTCAGTGGCTTCAGAGGGGCAACAACAGTTTCACCGAAGATGATATAAATGACATTAAGGATGTATGGGCAAAGTTCTTCCTGAAGCATCACACTTAGGTGTTTGGGCTTTATGGGTTTTTAGATTTTGAAGTAGAACTATTCTGGGGGTTATTAAGTAAGAACTATTTTGGGGTTGTTTAAGTAACTAGATTTTGAAGTAGAACTGTTCTGTTATGGGATCCAATTCATGATGAATATTCTGTGAAATAGGGGGTGGTAATATTTTAGATGAATTGGGATTGTTGTCGGATGAATTGTGTGTTTGGTGAATCTTTTGTATGAATTATGTTCTGAATGCTTGGTTAATATATTAATGTTAGTTATGCTTTGTTATTATTTTATACTTGTTATAAGTTGTATCAGACAATAGTTTGGTTAATATTATTTGTAATCACCCATTGTGGGTTTGAAGTTTAAACAATGCTTAATTGACAACTAAAGTATCGTAACATAAGAATCAAACAACGATTTTTAAAGGAAAAAAAGGTTGTGGACAAGTCCTTCACCCCACAGTTTTTAGCAAGAGAACAATTGTCTAATGTATTACACACAAATGTTTTGTTTCCAAAAACAATTGTAATAATAAACTAGAGACAATAGAATTGCCCAATGAATCCGTTGTAATATAGTTTCACACAAATGTTTGTTTTGGAAAACCGTTGTGGTAATACTCACAACTGGGTATAGCCAACGTAGTGTTATATAGAAACACTTGTGTTGAGTTACTTCACACAATAGTTTTTATTTTAGCCCCTGTCAACTATAAGGAGGAAGCACAACACTTTGTCTCATGTGCACTCTTGTCTGGAGGTGGTCTCACAACACTTTATAATAACTACACCGTTGATTGGATTCATTTCACACAAATAGTATTGTTTACGATTCTGTTGCCTGTAGGAAGGAAGAACAACGCTTGTCTCAGGTGAACCGTTGTATTAAGCATATCCAGCATGTAGTGTGCATATAAGAAACACATGTATTTGGCTCTATCTTACGACACTCTGTTACAGCAGAACACTTGTGTATACCAGCATTCTAACAACGCTTTCTTGTATCTCTGCTGCTGTCTTACACAAAAACAAACAATGATTGGGTACCGTTGTCTGATAAGCGTATCAGACGGTGTCTCAATACTCAACGGTATTGAGGGGTATCAGACAACGGTTAAAAACCGTTATGTCAACCCGTTTTCCTTGTAGTGTAATCGTCACTCTTTCACTCTCCGGTCCTTCCTCCCCCTCCTTCACTCGCTCTCCTATACTCTATTTTATTTATCAATTTTTTAATAAAATCGAAATCTAATTCTTTTTTGATGAAATCTTGTGCAGTACCTTATTATAGATATTGTTATTCATGCCCATTTTTTGGGAATATTAGTGTGTTCTGTTTTAATGTTATTGTGTGTCCTGCTACGGGTTTCAGTAGTTTTTATGAAAGGATTTATTTGATATTTTAGGAGATTTGTAAGACTTGTATTGAATCTGGGACGATAGTTGATATCACAAGAGCTCATATTTCACAATAATTTATTCATATTTTGAAGGTATTTGTTACTCCGATATCAGTTGTCGTAATTGATAGTTTGGAACATTAGGCTATAAATAATTTTTAGGTGATGATCAATTATGATGTTAATAGTTTTGAAACCGGTGTAGGTTGGATGGATTGGATGTTATTGTAATACTTTTTTATCTAAGAATTTGCTTATTAGGGGATCTCTTATGGCCCAACCCCTTAGCTAAAAAATTCATGTGGCATGCCATAACTATAATTATAGAAATTATCTGAAAATAGTACGCACTTAAATGGTTCAAAATCATTAGCTAAAATTTTAGATAACCCAAGGTTGTTGGCCATTTTTGTTGAAATTCTGAAGACGTGTAGCAATATATCAAATCATTTGGTTAACATGTTAAAATAAAACATTCTATTTATAACAAACAGAAATAATAACTACATACTATTTTTAAAATATAACTAACCATTATAGTCAACTCCGCTCAAGCCAACTCCGCTCAAATACAATCTTAGCCAACCATTATAGCCAACGATCATCGGAGATGCTCTTATATGTGTTAAACGATCTAAAAATATAATGACTATTTATTTAACAATTTTTTGTTTGACACTTAGATTGAAATCTAACAATTCGGAGGATTATTTCTACTTAATTCTAATATTTTAAAGAATGTTTTGTTTGTTCGTCAAACAAAAATATATACAATTGATACATTACCTCCCAAAATACATTTATTAACTCTCATTGAAACAGTAAAGTGTGGTATATATTGATAAAGAAAAAGGAAATAAAAATAATAATTTGACCCAGCAGGCAGCCGCAGCACCTGTACTTTGATCTGAAGAAAGTCTACTCTCTGCTGTACACATTAAATTTTTTTCCTCCCGTAACTAAATTAATCTTATCTACTTCAAACTTTAATCTCAATCTCCTAAATTCACTTCCATTCTCGTTACATGATATGTCCGAGACTGTTGTGGTTGTGGAACATCTCCCTGTCAACCCCTGCTGCCTCCTGGTACACACACACACAACTTGTGTCATTTCTTACATATTTTGATTCTCCGTCTGCTGATTTTTTGTTTTGAGTCTGCTTTGTATAGTGGCAACAGCAAGTATCTAAGCTAAAAGAGGAACTTTCCGTATCCAAAGCCAAGCTCAACCAGTCGACGAAAGCTCGAAAAGCTCTTAGAAAGGCTATACGTATTTTAGAACCCCAGAATCTTATGCTCAAGAAAGGTAGTACTTGTGCTATTTAATGTTTACAATTCCTAGGTAATTGAAGCAATTTAGTTGATGTATGAGGTAGTGATTGTTTTCGTAGCGCTACTTTCTTTCGAGCTAGCTAATTCGTTAAATTTGGATGATGGGAAGCAAGAAATGTAATAAGAACATAAAATGATCACTTTTTTAATTAGTAAAAGAAACAATGTGTAGGGGATCCCCCACGGGACATTTCTGGATAAAGTAGTCGAGATATAACACGAGTATAACGAATTTTAACACATGGAATTTGTTTTTTATTAATTCTGTTATACTTATTAATATTATAGTGAGTAGAATAGTAGGATAGTTTGCTACTTAGATATGATACCAGAGTTGTATTGAGTTTATTTTAGGAGTTGTGCTCTTGTATTATTCATACCAGTAGATCATTATAAGGTAGATAAATTTAAATAGTTTCCTGATCATTAAAAACTTTGCATAGATTTCAGGTTATAAATCTTGATAAAAGCATGGGAATCTTTCAGTTTTTTTCATATCGAATGAGATTAAAACCTTGGTGCTTTTGTGTGACTTCCTATAATTGGTTTGTTTTTTCTCTGGTCCATGTATTGTTTTACATTAGAAAGTCTTGTATAATTAATTTGTTACCCTTTCGTTGATTATCTCATATCTCTAGTGATTATTACGTGGATATATCTGATCCTGATCTGCAAATTTTAAATTCAGAATGCGAGGGAGAGAAAAAACGAGCAGAAGTCAGAGAGAAGGAAATATCTGTTTTGAGGTCTGAGATATTCGCTTTAAAGCAAAAGGTTGGTTTAGGATCCGAAGGTTTGCGTGAAAAAGCTGGAATTCTGCAGGCAAGTGAGTCTGAAGGAGAGAAGCATATTTATAAGGGTCGTGAAGCATGGAATATAGGGGAGGATGACTTAGCTATGCCGGGGAAATTGCAAACAGAAAATAGAGAGTTGAAAATGAAAGATTCGGCTATCTTAGTTTCTGCGGAGGAAGAAATCTCTTCACTGAAGTCCCAAATAACATCATTACAGCAACAGCTTGTTCCAGGAGCTCAAGACCTGCACAAGGACTTAGTAGCTCAAGATGCGGATGAAGAAGTAACTCTTCTTCAAGAGCCCGTCTTTAAAAGAGAAACAGAAATAAGTCGCCTAACAGAGCTTCTTGAGAAATTTAAACACAAAGCAGATTGTGCAGATAAGGATTCCGAGGAAGAAAGGAAAAAAGCCAATGACATTTGTCCGGCTGAATACGTGCTTGCAGGGGATAAAATAGAGATAAAAATAAAAGAATCGTCTGTACGAGTTCCGTTAGAGAATGAAATGCCTTCATTGGAGACTCAGGTACCACTTTTGAAGCAACGTGCTGTCTCAGGGGCTCAAGATTCATCCAGAGCTGAAGATGCGGAAAAAGAAATAATACAAAGAGACAGAGAAATTAATCGGCTGAAAGAGTCTCTTCTAAAAGAGAATACTAGACCGTACTCCGAGATGACAAAAAGTTATGGAGAGAGGAAAACAGATGATGCAGAAAATTGTAGAGCTGGAAAATTATACACGGACAAAAAGGCAGAAGAAAAACAAAAGGAACTGTCTCTTGGACATGGTTTCAAGGCTGAAGTATCTGCATTGAAGTCTCAAATTGAATTTCCGCAGAAAGGAAATGGAGTTCGAATTGAGACAAAAGTACCAAGATTGTTTCAAGCACAAGTATCTGAAGAGCAGACTGAATTAAATCAGCTCAAGAAACTTCTCGAGAACGAGAGAAACAGAGCAGATACTGAAGCGACAAAAGCAAAAGAAGGGATGCAGAAAGCTAGTGAAGCACAGAAGATGGTAAAGACTGAAAAAAGTAGGGCTGATGAAGAACGAAGGCATGCTGCCAAGGAGAAGAAAAGGGCTGAGGAAACTTCACTTCAGTTGGGGAGGTTAAGGGCTGAGGTTGAAGTCCTACGATCAAATTTGGTTTCAGAGACATTGAAGTTTGAGGAAACAAGTAAAAAACTTGAGACAGAAAAACAGAAGGTTATAGAAGAAAAACAACGCAGATATAATGAGACGACTAAAGCCGAAGAAAACAGTAGAGTTTTAGAAATGACTAAGAGGCGTCTCGTTGAAGAAAAATTTCTTGCTGATTGTTTATCTCTACAAATGAAAGATGATAGACATGGCCTTGGGAAATTACAGGAGGGAATAGCTGAACATGCATCCTTTACAAAAAATGTCATGGGTGACGATTCTGTTAAAAAAACGGGTTTTAGAACAGGAATCTTTAATAGTTTGCCTCAATTAGAGGTGATACATAGAGAATCTGGGGTTTCAAAATTAATAATGGATTGTATTCAATGTAGAGGATTGACCAAAAAACTCAAGGAAGTAAAACTGAAGGCAAAAAGAGAAAAAACGTTGGTAGATACAGAGATGGCTAAAGCAGAAGAGCTGAGAAAGATTGTCAGAACATATTGTGGGAATGGGATACAGAATAAAAGGCAGTTTGAGGAGTTAGCTCATGAGCTAGAAGACAACAGATGTAAGACAGATGAACTAAAGAAGGCGATACATGAACTTATGTCCTCGGGAGTATTGAGCAATCCTCTTGTTAATAACAGCAGAAATACGGATAGAAGAGTAAAGCTGTTAAAAAAAGAATTAAAGATTGGTAAAATGGAAGTCAAGCATGCTAAAGAAGTTGTTAGCTTTGAAAAGGGTCGTAATCTTTTACTCCAACAAGAAATATGGCGCATAAAGAAGGAATGTTCTCGGATCTCCGATCACTTTGACTCTTTAGAAAAGTGTTTCTTACGGGATGTAGGTTTAGATGATCTGAAAAAGGTTAGCTATATTATCTATCTATAGTAAAAGATATACTGTTTTTGGTACTTGTTGCCCCCCACCCCCACCCACACGGCTACTTTAGATGCAAGAGTCGTGTACATCATTATAGAAAATTGCTAAGCTCTATATGGGGTATATAGATCAATGATCAGATAGCTATAAAATATAAATAGATGATGTTTAACATCTTTTTAAATGGTAGATATCCCTAGCTTATTTTGTTTGCTGTAGCAACCATACTTCTTGGCTTCTTAGCTGTCCGAGTCTTATGGTCAATGTTGTCTACCTTAGTATGTACTACTGAAAATATTTTCTTGTTTTTTCTTAAAAAAAATAGTTTTTATTTGTTCTAGCTCTCATGTCTAAAGCATTCAGTTCTGTTTATTGAGGCAGTTTACTTTGCTGTGCAGAAGTGCAATATTTCTAGAGGGCGAGGTTTGAATTTGAAAAGGAAATTCTTGGAGGAGGAACCATGTCAGAACTCAGATGCTTAGTTCTACACCCTTAAATGCTTATGATGCTCTTAAGCATCGCATGGAAACTTTGGGACCCCTACTTGAATCTGAAAAGGACTGTAAGTAATCCATAACAGGTAATAAATCTAGATTGGTGCCTCTGAATAGGGGTTCTTAACAGAAAATCTTAAGAGTTCTCTGTGATAACTTCCAAAGGAAGGAGGTGATTTGCAACCAACCATTTGAAATAATTCTATTAATTTGTAAAGATAGGATGAAGTAAAAAATATAAAATTCATTATGAAATGCATATTATTACAACTGCAATAGATTTTGTGTCCATTTGAAGGTTGTCAAACTCTAGCAAACTAGTTGTCTCAGCCTCCTTTATTACAACTACACTACACACATTAACCTTATATTATACATGGATCATAATTCATAACTATAAATCATGATACTTAATAATATGCTATTACTTTTAAGAGAGAGGCTACGTCCTTAATTTAGGTTGGGAGGTTAGCACAGAGAGGTTCAACAGGGTCACTTCAATGGTCCATCTTAGTCTCTTGCAGCCCAGCCCCCTAGGTGCAATTTCATTGTTCAAATAAGGTTTCACAATGTCCGCAACATGTTTGAATCTAGTTTGGTGCATTAAAAACTATGGGAAACACAAAAAAAGTGGATGAGAATCATGATGATTCGAAATCTAAATTAAACTTCATGAATGTAAGAATATTCAAGGTTGGTGTAGAAAATTTAAACTACATTCTAGAATACCTTCCTTCGTGATAAATTCATTCATCTCAAGCGAAGTGCAGTTCCTTTCGAACTCTCTTCACTCTCACATCTAAATTTTAGAGATATAAACAATGTCAGGTATATATATATATATGAGGTAGGTGCCATGCACAGAAAACATTGCGGCCTTAGCAATATTTCATTGTTGGGCCGGCCCACAGTTTTTAAAGCGTCAATTGCCCCTTTATTTAGCTTTTAATATCCCTTTAGCTTTAAATGTCACTCTTTTCATAATTAAATATAATTTCCTATTTATATAACTAATATTAATATTCTACTTATTTATTAAAGGTATAAAAATAATATTAATGTTCAACACTAATTAATATTTTAAAATATGTTAACATTAAATATAAGTAAAAGTAATATTTTAAATTATTATCAATTTTAATAATAAAATTTATCAATTTTATTTTTTCTGTAATTTTTCATTAAATTATCCTACGAGTTATTTTAGTTTAAAAATATTATTATTAATTATATACTTTTTTGTGAATTGAGTTATTTAGTTTAAAAAATTTATCAACAGTCAAACTTATATTTTGTGCAAAACTTATTTTATGTGCCAATATTAATAAGAATTGACTGGTCAAAAGTTGAGAAGGTTGACCGACCCACCGCATTGTTTCATTACGGCAGTTCTTCCTGCCGCAATGTTTCATTGCGGCTATTCCTCTTCAGAATCTGCAATATTTTTTTCTGTGCATAAATTTAATTTTTGAATTTTAAAATTCAGATTTCACCCTATAAATAGCTCTTGTAATCTCATTTTTTTTTCAACATTCTCTTCTCTATTTTCATTCTACATTTTCTCTTCAACACTCTCCTCTCTATTTTCTAAAAAATGGTTTTCTACTATTATTTGGACAATAACAAGGTAATTATCGATGGTGTGGCTTACGACGGACCCGAAGGAGAAAAAGACATGGCAATAGCTCTCCGCCGTATTCAAATGGCGCTTGAGCGCAAGAAAAAAAAAGGAAAATGAGGCGAAAGCGAAGGCGGAAAAGTTGAAGAAAAAGAAAGACGACGATAAGGGTGATAAATGCGGTTCTTCCAACACCGTTAAAGCTTGATCATTCTCAACCGATTAAGATATTTAAGTTATTATGTATTTTGTTTAAAAAAATATTTGAATGTACTCCATTTATATTTGAATGAAATAAATTATTTAATATTTTATTTTTCTTGTACTTGTCCAATTTATTTTATCAATTTTAAATTTTAATAAACAAATATAATGCTAAAATTTAAAAATGTGAAAAACTAAAAAAATAAAATTTTATCGAATTTTCGTTACCTATAAAAAAATAATTATATACTTTTTAACTCTGTTATTATCATAAACAAATTAATTCATTAAAATATGATTTTTCGTTATTTAAGAAATTAAATCACTATTTCATTCTTTCATTACGGAAGGTGCAATGAAACAATGCTGTAGGAAAAAAATGAAAAAATATTTAAATTATTAAATAGTTATTAATATTAATAATTTAATACTAACATATATTAATAAAATTTTAATATTATTTATATATTTTAAGAGCGGTGTCTTTAATATGTATTATTATCATAATTTTTTGATATGATTATAATCATTATATTTTTACATCCGTACAGTTGGATCGTCAAAATTTGTATTTTATAACTTACATGTCAAGAAATATCATCTGACTCAACTATTGTGCCAAATATTCACAAGATTATGTAAAATAGTTACATTTTTTGATTAAGTTACTCTTGTGAACATTCAAATTTTGAAATTAAAATTTCACATATTAAATGAAATATAAAAAGTCTTGAAACTATTTTTTATTATTGGTTTGGATAAATTTTCTAATTTTAAAGAAAAATAACAAATACACTTTCCATTATTAATAACAAATACGCTTTTCATGATTATAATAATCATATTTTAACATCCGTATAATTGGATATTTGAAATTAATAATTTATAACTTATATGTCAAGAAATATAATCTGACACAACTATTGTGCCAAATATTAACAAAACTATGTAAAATAGTTGCATATTATAATTAAGTTACTCGTATAAACTTTTATATTTTAAAATTTAAATTTAACATATTAAATATATAATTATATTTTAACATCCGTATAATTGGATATTTGAAATTAATATTTTATAACTTATATGTCAAAAAATATCATGTGACACAACTATTGTGCCAAATATTCACAAAACTATGTAAAATAGTTGCATATTATAATTAAGTTACTCTTATAAACATTTATATTTTGAAATTAAAATTTAACATATTAAATGAAATATAATAAGTCTAGAAACTATTTTTTAATATTTTTTTGATTAAATTTCTAATTTTAAAGAAAATAACAAAAATAAAAAACCCAACCACAATGATTCATTGCGGGTGGAAGTATCCCCCACAATGATTCATTGCGGGGGTGTGTTGTACAGTTTTAAAAAAACTGTAAATACTTACAGGTGTTGGTTTGTGGGCGTGTACAGTGCAGCAATGTTTCATTGCGGCTTCCGCAATGAAACATTGTGGTCATGCATTAAATGCACACACCTACCTTAATTTGTCAGTACCTTTGATCTTATACTGTTGTTTTTACTGCTGCTGAACATTCTGCTCAAATTTATTCTTCTGAAAATCAAGGTTAGTATTCAAAATTCATGGCTTCTTATTTATTGATTATTCAAGTTCATCTAGTGATCATAACGATTTTAATTATGTTACCCCCCCCCCCCCACAAAAAAGAGGGTTTATCGTAAAATCTTTAATGATGATGAAGTAATAGATGTTGATAGTATTGAAGATAAAGTTAATGATCCGGGGAAGGGAAAAACGCATAGTGATGATGATGTTGGTTTCGGTTGGAAGAATCACGATGTTCACGGTGATTCCGATGATAGTAATGATTCTTTTAATGGCGATGATGATGATAAAATTAATGATAAAAATTTTATTGGAAATATGAATGATGTAGTTCCTTGTGTTGGTATGATATTTGATTCGTTGGATGAAGCGAAAAGTTTTTATCGAGGTTATGGTCGAAGTATAGGGTTTGAGATAATTATTCGAAGTAGTCATAGGCATTCAAGAAATGGTGGTATATCGTCACGTTTGTATATATGTCGAAAGGGTGGAAGATTGGGCCCAAAACCCTTGGAAGTTGAAGATAGGGTTAAAGGGAAACGACCTCGAGATGTCATTCCTCGAACTTGTTGTCGTGCTCGTATGTGTGTTGCTCACAAAGTAAGCCCAAATAAATGGGAAGTAACCAAGGTTAACCTAGAGCACAACCATGCTATGGTTATATCGGATAAGGTAAAATTCATGCAAAGATCACGCAACATAGATCCGTTTACCCGATTTTTGATTGAGTTATTCAACAAATCGGGTATCGAGACCCTGAAAGTGATGAATTTACTTAGTGAGACGTGTGGTGGTATTGAAAAAGTTGGTTTTTCCGCTCAAGACGTACGAAATGTAATACGTGACATTCGAAGACGGGTTTTTGATTCCGGTGATGCGGAGTGTGGATTGGTTTTGTTACGAGACTTGCAAAAACAAAGTGATGGAAATTTTTTCTACCAAGTGGATGTGGATGAGGAGAATCGGGTTAGGGGTTTGGTGTGGGTTGATCCTCGTTCGCTTAACGCGTACAAGAATTTTGGAGATGGGGTAACTTTCGACTCGACATATCGGACTAATAGGTATGACATGCCTTTTATTCCAATTACGTGAGTGAATCACCACTACCAAAATATTTTGTTTTAATTTGCACTTATAAGGGACGAGAAAGAGACTTCTTATAGATGGGTTTTGAAGACTTGGTTGGAAGCGGTCGATAACAAGCCACCTATTACCATTATTACGGATCAAGACATCGCTTTAAGTAATGCCATTGTCGAGGTTATGCTTAACACCAACCATACATATCGTACGTGGCATATTAGTAGCAAGTTTCCCGAGAAACTATCAACTTTGTATACTCAATACTCGGAGTTCAAGACGGATTTTAATGCATGTATCTACAAGTCATTGTCACCAACGAAATTTGAAGGTAGGTGGGAGGATTTGAAAGGGAAATATGATCTTGAAAATCACAATTGGCTAAATGATATGTATGCAATTAGATGACAATGGGTTTTTGCTTTCACGAAACAACATTTTACCGCCGGTATTACTACCACCTCAAGGAGCGAGTCTATGAATTCATTTTTTGATGAGTATGTGAAAGCGTCGACCGGTTTGAAAGAATTCATTGAGAATTCATAAAAACTTTGGAGTCACAATATTTACGGGAGGTTCAAGCCGATTTTGACACCGAGTACAAGGAAAGGAGACTATTCTCTAACTCGTCAATGGAGATACATGCCTCCAAGATATACACAAAAGAGATGTTTAAGCGATTTCAAAAAGAGCTTCAAAAAAGTCAATCTTTTGTTGTGAAAAACATGAAAGGTTGTGGAGATTATCTTTCAAAGATGTATTTGGTAGAAAAGTCCACCTTGCCGGAGATTTATAGAAGGAATTTTTTCTTGAAGGTTTCCATCGACGGGAGTTATTCTTGTACATGTAAAAAATTTGAACATTCCGGGATGATTTGTAGACATGATCCGTTACCTTAACAAGAAACAAAAGACGATGATACCGCCAGATCTTGTCACAATGAGGTGGACAATAAACAGAAACAAAGTTGCGGGACCTCTACCGTGTACCCCTCGGATGCTTGGTAATGTTGTAGAATCTCAAACGGCAAGATATAGTGGATTGTGTAAAGCTTTTCAAGGTTTGTCCGTTGTTGGTAGTTGCTCCGTTCCGCGGTACAATTACTTGATGAGCGTGATCGAGAGAGAAAAGGAGTATGTGATTAAGTCTTTTCCGGGAAAAGAGAGAGAGAAAAAAAAATAAATGAGGACTATGAAAGTGATGATGAAGAAGATGATCCGTTATTAGATCCCACAAGGTCACAAACAAAAGGACGTCCAAAAGTGGGTAGATTCAAAAGTGGTATCGAGACGTCAAGTTCAAATAAACAATTTCGAAAGTGCAGTTTTTGTGGGGTGACGGAAGAAGGCCATGATAGAAGAAATTGTCCCTTGAGATTATTAGGAAAAAAAATGATTGTAATTTATTATCATGTACTTTGAAATATTAATGAATTTTAATTAAATATTTTCAATGTTGTTAATGTTAGTACTTGTTGGCATTATTAATAATCCCAAAAAAAAGAAGCGACTCCAAAAAAAATTTGGAAAAGAGATATTTTTTGAAGAGTTTTTTTTTCAAAGTTGGGCAGAAAGTTTTCTGTAAAACAGAAAAAATATTATATAAAAAATAAATCATTTGCAAGTGTAGTGACCAATCTGCAAAATTCTCTTACCCCCGGAATGTTTCATTGCGAGGGTAAACAGAGTTTTGCAGAATTTTGCAGATTGGTCATTGCACTTGCAAATTATTTATTTTTTATATAATACTTTTTCTGTTTTACAGAAAACTTTCTGCCCAACTTTGAAAAAAAATCTTCAAAAATAACTTTTTTCAATTTTTTTTTTTGGAGTCACTTCTTTTTTTGGGATTATTAATAATGCCAACAAGTACTAACATTAACAACATTGAAAATATTTAATTAAAATTCATTAATATTTCAAAGTACATATTCCAATAATGCTAAACAAAAACAAACCGAATTAATTATAGTTTTTATTACATATTTTCTAGATTTGGACAGTTTTTTTGAAAAAAATTGGGCATTACCTCTTTATTTTTAAGTTAAACTTAACCTGTAAAATAAAAAAAAATCGGCATGACCTATTTGTTTTTAAGCCAACCAAAAACCTGTAAAATTTCAACCCAAACCAAACTAAATGAATGGCCTTGACATGTCAATTAAAAACAAACAAAACCAAACTAAACTTAAAAATAAATGGCCTTGACATGCCAACTAAAACCAAAATCAAACTAAACTTAAAAATAAAAGGCCTTGACATGCCAACTAAAACCAAAACAAACTAAACTATACTTAAAAATAAATGGCCTTGACATGCCAACTACAAACAAATCAACTAAAATAAATACATCTAACCAACCAAAATAAATACAACAAATCTGAATAAAATACAACCGAGCAAAATATGTACAACTAACTAAAGTAACTACAAGTCACTAAACAAATAACAAACTAGTGTCACGCCTCTCTTTGTAGAATGCCCCACTCAGAAATGTGTCTAGCAACCCCTTTTGATAACTCATGCGCCATCCGATA
Source organism: Apium graveolens (assembly GCF_009905375.1). Classification (NCBI taxonomy): domain Eukaryota; kingdom Viridiplantae; phylum Streptophyta; class Magnoliopsida; order Apiales; family Apiaceae; genus Apium; species Apium graveolens. The sequence goes on from NC_133657.1 coordinate 119,750,397, forward strand.
GCGAAAAGTCTGTACATCAACTTTAGCGTTCCACACAGCTGATGGCAAAGAGATCCCGTTGAGCATAGCGTCCATGTACTTGGAGACATATACACCACAATCAATGCCACCATCTTGCTTGGGTCGAGCATCAAGACCATGAACCTCCATATATTTCAATAGAAAGCGAGATGGATGCAAAAAAATGAGCATATATGTGATCAACTTTTCCTGCAAAATTTTACACATATTTAGATAAAAATAACGGGAAATGAACCTAATAAGTCATTATTTCATTATTAATCTATTTAAAACTAGTGGTAGGGAATTAAAGAATGATATTTCACGGGAAATGAACCTAAAAAGTCATTATTTCATTATTAATCTATTTAAAACTAGTGGTAGGGAATTAAAGAATGATATAGTTACCATAATGTAATACTGGAAGGGGTGAGCGATGTTCCCTAGTGTGTCTTTGTCGTCCCTAATAGGATCAATGTTTAGCACTCTCATTTTGTTGAGATTAACAACAAACAAGAACCAATGAGAGTTATCACACGTGGGGAAAAATGCAAAGTCACAAAACTGAAGAGGCAAGCTACCCCCCTTGTCAGCATAATCTCTAAAGAACTTCTCCATTGACTTCTTGACATCACCTTTTAGGGTACTCGGAGAAGCCTACAATTACAAGTCAAAAAATAGGTTAACATTTATACAACAGAATTGATATCTGTTTATAGAAAAGAAGATAGGAGCATTGGTATTTGTTTATAGAGTACCTTCAAGTTAGGACAATGCTCAATTGCCATCGCCATGAAAAAGCTAGGAGCAATGAAATACCGCCTGAGCTTGAAACTTTCAGTTCTAGGAATTTTTTCCCATTTTTCCCAGAGTTTATCCTCTCTAAGTCTCAAGAGCTCACCATAGGCATTGAGAACATCATCCTCCACCCAATATTCTGGTCGCAAAGTTTTTACTTGGCTATGGGTAAGAGGATAAATAACGCCCCGCTCACTGTGATCACGCCAAATGTAATCAACCTCTAAACTCCAGAAATGCCGATACAACCACCTCACTTTCTGATTTTTTAGTGGCCTTGTCATATCACCACGCCGTTCAGGACCACCTCGTTTCGCCGCATCCTCCGCCAAATCTTCAACTGAGTTCATCTACAAAATAAACAAAAACACAATTAGCACATTTGGAACTAGTTAATCTAATGCCATTTACTTTAAAAAAGAGTTAAGAGTTATTACATCAAACATGTCCCGTAGCTCACTAGGAACAGAAGACTCGCCCATGCCCAAATGTACAAATGGAGTGACAAGGGAGGAAGAGGTCTCTAAAGATTCTGGAGTAATAGGCATCTGCAATTAAATAATAAATTAAGTACACATTTAAAACTTAGTTTAATCCATTTATAACTAGTTGTAGGGAATTATATGATAATTCACGGGAAATGAACCTAAATAAGTCATTATTTTCATTATTAGTCCATTTTAAAACTAGTTGTATGAAATTGATGATATTTCAACGGAAATTAACCTAAAAATGTCATTATTTTCACATTTAATCCATTTATAACTAGTTGTAGGGAATTAATCCATTTTAATCCCATTTAGTTGACATAGTAGGGAACAAATAATACCTTTAGTGGAATAGGTTGAAATGTCATAGATCTGTGGAATGGTACTGGAGTAGTATAATTAACTTGCAATTGGAAGCCGATACATAAACATATTCAACACACGAAGCTAAAATATTTTAGGTGCATAGAATGACAATATTTGTTAAATATTTGTACCTGAGGGGGAATGGATACAGCTGTGGGAGCGGGGGTGGCTGGAACAGCATCAGCAGACTGAACCTCAACCTTCAATTAGAAGTCGATACATAAACATATTCCACACACGAAGCTAAAAATGTGTAGGTGTATAGAATGACAATATTTGTTAAAGATTTGTACCTAAGGTGGAATGGATACAGGTGTCGGAGCAGTGGTGGCTGGAACATCAGCAGGAGACTGAACCTCAACCTGTAATTAGAAGCCGATACATAAACATATTCAACACACGAAGCTAAAAAAATGTGCAGGTGCATAGAATGACAATATTAGTTAAAGATTTGTACCTGAGGGGGAATGGATACAGGTGTCGGAGCAGTGGTGGCTGGAACATCAGCAGGAGACTGAACCTCAACCTGCAATTAGAAGCCGATACATAAAAATATTCAACACACGAAGCTAAAAATGTGTCAGTGCATAGGAGGACAATTTTGTCAAAGATTTGTACCTGAGAGGCAATGGATACAAGTGTAGGAGCAGTGGCGGGTGGAACATCACCAGTAGACTGAACCTCAACCTGCAATTACAAGCCAATACATAAACATTATTCAACACGGGAAGCTGAAAATGTGTATGAAAGGATATCTTCGATATATTATTTATTTTGCTATTTGTACGATTAAACATAAAATTTAAGTGCACCTAGATTCTCTCCATTAAGACACGATTTTAATTGATCCAGATCAAAGTCAAATAGTCAAACCAGCTAAATTATTTTCAAAACTATTTATAAAAGAGATATTTCATTATTCTAAAAACATCAAAATTATATTTTATGGAATATATCTCTAAGGCAATTTGATCAAATAAGAAATATCAAGTTATGATATTTTTTAGATCACAGTTGCAACATCAATAAGGCAATAAGCTCGAATAAGGAATATATCAGAAATATTCTTTAGAGATCTCGTGCTAAATCAAAAATGTTTTACTCTTCGCTCCTAAATATATTTTACATCCTTCAAAAGAGTTTTTATTCAAAGTTTATTAATATTCATGATTGAAGTATTAATATCCATTTTTATACCCATCTGTGTGGTCGTAAAATAATTTTCTCCAGTTTCATAAAATCAATATTTTTTGGAGAAAATTATTCAAAAATACTCAAAAATATTTCTCATCACTCAAATACATTTTATATATTAGGAAATATATTTTAAGTATCTATACAAGTCAAAACTTTGGTCAAAATATTCATCTCTTTCATTCCAAGACCAATAGTATTTTTAGTCGGAAGTAAAAGCTGACAGAACTGCTTTAAATCTAAATAAATACTATCACATACTAGAATGACTTGAAATTTGGTATGGATCACTTAAATGGTATTTCATATGCATGGTAAAAATTTCGTAGCGTTTCGAGAAATTTTGTCCGGGCATGAATTTTGAGGCAGTTGGTCCCACAGTTGACCACGTTTGACCTAGCTACCCTTGGGGTTTTTATTCGATATATATAAACTTCGTAGTCATCCTTCTAAGCTTCGAAGGTGGATTTAATCACACGAGTTGACCAATTACTTTGCTTTTTATTTATCTTGATCTTGGTCAACGCATAGTTCGTGTATATAGTATCATTACGAAAGGTATCCCTTATAACCCATTCTAGCATCTTCAGTGTTCTGGGGGATTACAAGTCGATCAATAGTAAACTTCGTAATAATCCGCCTAAACTTCAAAAGCACAAATTCAAAGCCAATTACTTGCACTTCTATTATTTGAACCTTGGCTAAGAATCATAGAACCTATAAAGTTACTTGAAGTTAAAAGTATACTTTGACCACATAATCGTCAAATCATAAGTATACTAAATCCATAAGCCTAAGAGCTTAAAAGGATAGGTACAATTCCGAGATTGTAACTAAAGTATTTTTCGATCCATAAATATATAATCGAAAGAAGAAGAATACAAAAGAAGTCATAAGCCATAGTGCTTATACATATATACAAGACTTTTTATTACGCCGATAAACATATATTTTACAAAGACGGAGTAATCATAAGTATACTTGACACATAAATATATATTCCGAGTTAAGTATACGTATTGAGCTTGAAGATCAAAGAAGTCATAATCCATATTGATTATACATATAAAGGACTTCTTATATTACTCCGATTAACATATAATCCATAGAGATGGAGTAATCAAAAGTATACTTGATATAACATTTTATATCTCAAGTCAAGTATACATATAGAGTATTAATATTCTTATTTGAATACTATACTATCTTTTGGGCTAGTACCGTAACATACTAGTTCAACACATATTCTCTCTATACTTTGTATTTTATGGATTGTCTTATTAGTTTCTTAGTGAGGTGAGGTAACGTGAGGTGATCTTCGTTCTAAGACCCAAGTCTCATACGCACTAGCGGGGAGTTAGTCGTATTTGCACCGTGAAGAAAAGGAAAGACCCAAGACCGAATACTAAGATCCGAGACCGGTGAAAGCTAAGGAAGCCAAGTCCACAAAAGGGATCTGCATCAACTTTGAAGAGATAGCGGGGAGTTATTGTCTAAGATTAGTTGTGTAGGAATTACATTTATTTTGAGGTGGTGACCCTTGTGTTACGCACCAAGATAAATATTTGTAAGGGTGTAAAGGCTTCTCCGCCTACTAAAGGAGCGAGTTTATATTAAGGGAAAATCCCGAGTCCGGAAGAGGAGCTCGGGGACTGGAGTAGGGGTGAGCGGATCTATTAGAGGTTGCGCCATCGCGAACCAGGATAAAATCGCCGTTTGGTATTTTCTTTCCTTGCACTTTATTTTCCGCACATATAAACTGCATAACCATTCGATAAAATTTTAAAAAGGGATAAAATTATTTTAAAACGCCATAATAAATTTTAAATTGGTAACTAAGCTATTCAACCCCCCTTCTAGCTTAACATAGCCCTCATACGGGACCTAACAATTGGTATCAGAGCAGTGCTTTTTAACGTGTTTGATAAGTGATTTGCAGATTTACAAGCACAACAAAAAGTGGTCCAAATGGTGTATATTAATCCCGTTGGTTGTGGTGAAGGATTGTCAAGCTCACGACCTCCTCTCTTCGATGGCACCAACTTTGCAACATGGAAAACTTAATTTTGCATTTATGCAAGATCTCAAGGAGTCAAATTTTGGATGGCTATCGAAGACGATGTTCGCATATCTAGCAAAATTTTCGATGACATCCTCATCGAAAAGAAGGTTAGTTAATATAATCTCGAGGAAGAAGCCACAATGAATATAGCCGCCGAGGAGGAAATGGTTATCACAAGTGCACTTGTGGAAAAAGAATACAAAAGAATAAATAATTGCAAGTCGGCACAAGAGATGTGGAACAAATTAGTGGTAACCTATGAAGGAACCACTGATATAAAAGATTCTCGGATGGAAACATTGATCCAAGATTATGAGAACTTTAAACTCCAAGAAGGAGAAAATATCATCGATATGGAAACTAGATTTACTCGTATAATCGATGAATTATCTCAACTTGGAAAGAATTATACTCAAAATGAAAAGAATAGAAGAGTGCTTAAATCTCTACCTCCAAGTTGGAAAGTCAAAGTTACTACTATAAAAGAGATGCCCAATCTAAATGAGTATAAGATTGATAACCTTTCCGGAAATCTTCGTGCTTACGAAGAAGATAATATTCTGGAAAAGGTTGCTCCAAAAGTGGAGGACAAAAAGAAAAATATGGCACTAAAGGCCATAATAATAGATGAAGATGAAAATGACGAGGAGTTAAATGAGGAACTTCAAAATCTCAATGAGAGTGAAATTGCTCTTCTCACGAAACAACTCCGTCGTGTGCTTCAAAGTAAAGCTCAAAGATACGGAAAAGGTTTCCTAAAATCAAATAATCAACAAAGAGTTTTTAACTCTAACGGAAGGCCTAATTACTCCCAAAATTATTCTTCCAACTATAAGAATAATTTTCAGTCAACAAGCTACAACAAAGGCAAAGGCAATCAAAATATGAATACCTATAGTAATGCCAATATCTCTACTACTCATCCCGTCTACACTCCTCCAAAACCAAAAGATGCATCTCCGGAGAAAACACAAGATGTGTGTTTTGAGTGTAAACAACCCAGTCACTATAAAAGAGAATGTCCTAAACTTTCAAAGGAACGAAGTCTCATGGCTGAAAATGGTTGGGATTTGAGTGAAGATGAAGAAGCTCTGGAAGCTAGTGAAGAAGTGGTGAATCTATGCTTGATGGCTCTCGGAGAAGAAACTGCATCTAGGGAAGTCTCCTCTACATATGAAGAGGTAACATCTAACTACGTCTCAATTAAGTCATTATTGGATGAATCTAATTTATCACTTATGGACATGAATAAGCATGATTTAATTGGACTTGTGGTAGAATATAAAAGTAAATACAAATATGTTGATCAAAGGCTTAACTTAGTATGGTCCGAGAAAATGAAAATAGAAGAAATACATCATACTCAAAATAAAGAGTATACTCGGATGATGGACTCAAGAGTCCAAGATGAAAAAGAGATTACATCTCTAAAAGATCAAAACCATCTCATCAAGGTTGAAGTAAATAAACTTCAAGAAAATATAATCATCCTTGAAACAGAGAATATATCACTAATCTTCAAAGAGGAAGAGATGGTACGTGAAAAAGTTCAATTGAATGAAAATATATGTAAACTTCACGTTGATCTATTGAACCTAAAGATTCAAATGGAATCAAATGTTCAAAATAAAGAAACATCTTCTAAAGACATTCTTGATAAATAAAATGAGCTAATAAAGATCAACGAGCTTACAATTGAAGCTCAAAAGTTGAAAGAAGAAAATCATAAGCTCATAGCTCAAGTTAAGGACAAAGAAATAATCCTTAATAACAAGATTGATGCCTTACAAAAAGATAATGAAAGTCTTGAAAATGTTCTTCAAAGATTTACAAAAGGCAATAAGATGTTGGATCAAATGGTGCATACAAAAACCTCATACAATCATGAAGGTTTAGGATATAATAAGAATTCTCCTCCTAAAAATAATATTCGGAAATTTGTATCACCAACTAAGATTTCACCTGAATCACCATCATATAAATGTTCTTATTATAACAAGATTGGACACACTATTCAATATTGTAAATTCAAGAATGGTGAAATTAAGGGGAAGCATGTATGGATTCGTAAAGAATCATACAATAAAGATGATAAGCATGTGCCTTACAAAAATATGGAATATAAAAATCAAAGGCAACAAAGGTCTCATCAACCTACTACGTTTCCAAATAGAAGCATCCAACATCATGTCAACCATAATGATTATGCACTTAAAAGACAACAATTTCTTAAATATGAATATCATCATGATAATAATATATATAATGCTTATCATGCTCAATCTAAATTCTATGGTACATCTAGAAATTACCCAACTAGGAATTATGTACTTAGAAAGGTTCATGTTCCTGAGGAAGATAATAACATGCCTAGCTATGCTTATCAACATTCAAATGCTCTTTATGATGTACTAACCCCAGGACCCCCAAGACAAAGGGGTACCTATAAATTTAATTAATTTGTTTTATAGGTTTGTCTTGCCGCGAAACAAGACTTATGGTACCTTGATAGTGGGTGTTCAAGACACATGACCGACAACAAGTAACTCTTGAACAATATTAAAAAGGTTACCACGGGGAGCGTAACATTTGGAGATAATAGCAAAGGAAACATTGTCGGCATCGGGGATATCGGAAATGGAAAGGTTAGAATTTCCGATGTACAACTAGTCATCGGATTAATGAACAATCTTCTCTCCACTAGTCAACTATGCGACAATGAATACAAGGTAATCTTCTACACTACTCATTGTTCAATTTTAGATAAATCCAAAAAGTTGGTCCTCACTTGCCCCAGAAATAAAAATGTTTATATATGCGATATGAGCAAGCAAGTGAACATATGCCTAATCACTATAAATGATGATCCATGGCTACCATTGAAGATTAAGACATGCCAACATGAAGTTGATAAAAAATTTATCAACTAAAGACCATGTACGAGGTATACCAAAGTTAAACTATCAAAAAGATCATACTTGTGAAGCTTGCGAAATACGGAAACAAATTCGAGCATCTCACAAAGCAAAATTTATGGTATCTACCTCAAGACCTCTCGAGTTATTACATATGGATCTTATTGGTCCGGTTCCTATACAAAGTCTCAGAGGTTGTTCATATACGTTAGTAACCATAGATGATTATCCACGATTTACGTGGACGGAATTTCTCAAAGCCAAAAGCGATGCTTTTGAATCTTTTTCCTCTCTATGCAAAAGGATTCAAAATCAACAAAATACGACCATACTCTATATAAGAACCGATCATGGTAAAGAATTTGAGAATTCCGGTTTTACCAACTTTTGTGATGAATATGGCATCACACATAATTTTTCCGCTCCATATACCCCACAATCAAATGGAGTTGTTGAAAGGAAAAATAGAACACTCCAAGAAATGGCTAGCACAATGCTAAATGAATATCGTTGACCAAAATATTTTTGGGCCGAGGCCATGTCGATGGCTTGCCATATTCTTAATCGGGTTTTACTACGACCTATAAAACAAAAGAATCCTTACGAGCTCTATTTTGGAAAAACTCCAAAGTTAAGCTACTTTCGAGTATTCGGAAGCAAATGCTTCATATTAAATTCAAAATAATGCCTTACAAAATTTGATCCTAAGTCAGACGAAGGTATATTTCTTGGATACTCGAATAATAGTAAAGCTTACCGAGTGTTTAATCTAAAGTCGCTTGTGGTGGAAGAATCAATGAATGTAGCATTTGATGAAAGTAAACCACATGCGAAATATAAAGATCTTGTTGATCAAGAAAATGTCGAGAAAGATGATATTGAAATTATCATTCGATAATTTTAAAATATGGATCTCGGGAGTCCCGTCAATAAGAATCCATTAGAAATAGACGAAAAAGAGGATGAACTACCCAAAGCCATTCCTACTATAAGAAGTCATCCACTTGAAAATGTTCTTGGAGACTTAAGGAAGGGAGTTCAAACACGGTCACAAGTTCAAACACGGTCACAATTTCAAAATGTTGTGAATGATCTTAGCTTTTTATCTCAAATAGAACCTAAGACCGCTAAAGAGGCTTTATTAGACGAGGATTGGATCTCTGCAATGCAAGAGGAACTACTCCAATTTACTCGAAGTAAAGTTTGGGAACTTGTCCCAAAGCCTCGTGATACCTCTATAATTGACACGAAATGGGTATTTTGAAATAAATTAGATAAAAATGGAATGGTAGTTCGAAATAAAGCGAGATTAGGCGCACAAGGATATACCCAAATGGAAGGCATAGACTTTGATGAAACATATGCGCCGGTATCAAGAATAGAAGCAATAAGAATGCTACTAGCCTATACATGTCATAAAAATATCAAAGTATACCAAATGGATGTGAAATCTGCATTCTTAAACGGGATATTAGAAGAAGTATATGTCAAACAACCTCCCGGTTTTGAAGATGCAAATCATCCAGATTACGTCTATAAATTATATAAGGCCCTATATGGGTTAAAACAAGCTCCAAGAGCTTGGTATGAAAGGTTGAACAAGTTCATCTTAGAAAATAAATTTAGAATGGGAACGGCCGATAGATCCTTATTTACGAGGCAAGAAAATGATGATATATTGCTCGTACAAATATATGTAGATGACATCATCTTTGGTTCAACAAATGATGCACTATGCAAAGAATTCTCGGAAAATATGAGTAAAGAATTCGAGATGAGTATGATGGGAGAATTAAACTTCTTTTTAAGATTGCAAATAAAGCAATCGGATGAAGGCATCCATATCTCTCAATCAAAATATTGTAAAGAGATGTTGAAAAAGTTTGAAATGGAAAATGCCAAACCCATCTCTACTCCTATGTCTACATCTGATAAATTAACGGAAGATCAAAAAGGAATTCCTGTAGACACAAAGAAATATCAAGGAATGATAGGTAGCTTGCTCTATATCACTACAAGTCGTCCCGATATTCAATATAGTGTTTGTAAGTGTGCTAGATTTCAAGTCACACCAAAAGAATCTCACTTATCAGCAGTAAAAAGGATATTGAGATCTCTTAAAGGAACCACTGATGTTGGTCTTTGGTATCCTAAGGGTATACCATTTGACTTAGTAAGTTTTTCTGATTCAGACTATGTCGGGCATTTAGTTGACATAAAAAGTACTAGTGGTACGTGTCAGTTTCTCGGTGGATGCCTAGTTTCTTGGTTTTCAAAGAAACAAAACTTCGTATCCATCTGGACTACAGAAGCTGAATATATAGCAGCTGCAAAGTGTTGTGCTCAAATATTATGGATGAAGCAAACACTTGCTGACTATAATATAAAATTTGAAGTGATCTCAATATTATGTGATAATACGAGTGCTATTGATCTTAGCGAAAATCCCGTATTACACTCCAGATCTAAACATATAGATGTGAGACATCACTTCTTACGTGATCATGTCAATAAAGGTGACATAAAAATGATTCATATAGATACTTAGTTCAATCTCGCTGACATATTCACAAAACCATTGAATTCCGAAAGATTCACTAAACTCCGCTTGGATTTGGGAATGTTAGAATCAATAAAATAGATAGACAATGGTATTTATATCTATCTTTTGGGATATTTAAACCTATCTCATGAAAAGGATATTTTCTCGATCGAGTTATTAAGTCTCATAAATTCAGATTTGTCAATAAAGAAATTTATTGATCGGATTTAGTGAGATCTTATATAGCTTTGATTAACCGATAAAATAAACTGTTCAAGTAATTATATAAATTACAATTGAGATTTATAAAGGCTAAATACATATATATATAATTATTTGGGCTATCAAAAATATTTTCAAAACATATATATATATATATGTATATTTTTTATTCTGAGAAAATATTATATTAATTATATATATGATTATTTGGGTTTATCAAAAATCTATTTTCGAAATATATATACAAATAAATAATTTTTGGATTAAATATTTTTTTTTTTAAATTCAGCCCAAACAATAGTCAAGGCCCAAATACATTATAAGACCCAAAAACTTATCTATATATATATATATATAACCCAGCCCAAAATCTTTATATATATCAGCCCATTTTTAAAAACCCAGAAAATTAAAATGTTTTAATCTAGGCCATTGACCATTTGTTTAGATCAATTTAAGTCGTCCATTTCGGTTAATACAAAACCGAATACACTATTTGCACAGTGCACTCATTCCTAACCCTAACCTCTTCTCTCATTTCTTCTCTGCCTCTTCCATCTCTCTGTAAACCCTAGATCAAGTTCATCGCTTTCTTTCAAAAACTCGATGAATATAACAGATAATATGCGTATTACTCATATCTCATCGTTTATAACATACGATTGAAGGTTAATCGTGTTTGGGTTGGAAAAACGAATGATTTCGATGATAAAAATCGATGATTTTTTTTATGAATCCATCGAGAATCATCAAATCGACTATTCGAATCATGTTTATATACATACATACTTTCAATTTGATACGATTATAACTGATTTGATAAAACCCTAACCATTTTATTGAGATAATATGCAGGAGAAAAACAGAATCAAGGCTAAAATCAATCGGAGATAAAGAAAAATGGATGCATGCAGAGTTTTGGAAGTTGACTCAGTCCGCGACTGAGTCAACCAGGTAAGACCTGTAAGCCAGGCCAGGCTATATGCTCTGTAAGCCAGGCCAGGCTACATGCTCAGGTATGAATAGATCTAACCCTAAATATGTGTTACTGATTTAGTTTTTGTGAAATTGAAGATTTGAAGCATCTGTGATTGAAAATTATTGAAATATATATGCTATTTGTAGAGGCTACTTGAAAGATATGCTTATTTCTTTTCGAAATAGACTTGGTTTATGAAATATTTAAGAAAATCGAATTCAAATATAATTAATTGATTATACGAGATCATAAATTGAGATATATATATATATGTTAGTTGAGGAATTTCTTGAAATATATCTCTGGATTGATATGAACAAGACTTTATGTGTGATAATTTTTGATAAAATTAAGTCAAACATGTATGATTAATCAAAACTGATGTATGTGAGCTATTTGTGAAATTTGTTCTAAGATACAACTTTGTTTTGATTCAAAAATAACTCCTTGTGTGATATAAGTGAAAAATCAAATTCAAAGATACTTGTTTAAGCATATGTGGTCTTAATCTGAGATATATGTTCTATATGTAAGAATGTGCTTGATATATGTCACTGATTTGACTCAAGTAAACCTTCAGTTAAGAGTTACTTGGTGGAATCAAGACTAAAATTGATTATTTGTGTGTCTGTGATCAAAATTGATAAATGTATTAGAAGTGTTAGTGAATATAACCATGACTGTTTGATCAAAATTGATGTATGTAACTTGTATGTGAACTTTTGATTGAGATACAACTTTGGTTTGATCCAAAAATTGACTCTGTTTTTGTGTTATCTGGGAAAATCAAGTTGAGTGTAAGTGTTTAAACATATGTGATCATAACTTGATATAGACATGTGCTGTGTGTAATTGTATTTTAGGTATGTCACTGATTTGATTAAAATAAAACTCCAGTTGTGATTTATTAGGTGAAATCAAGACTACAGTTGATTATGTGCTAGTTGTGATCAAAATTGATATATATATATGAATTGTTAGTAAATTCCTATGCAAAATGTATCTTGACTTGAGTTAACTGCTATTCTGGGTATAACAGTTCTGAATGAATTGAAAACAAATGGATAATGATAAACTGTGGTTAATCTGAACACTTGTGATCTGTAAACATTGTTTTAAATGCAATTGTATCTTAATTAGGATAATCATGTTGATTTGATATAACCAAGTGCTCTGTGATTAGGTAGATATATATACATTTGATTTAATTCAAAATATGAACTGCCTTTAGATATGAACTGATTTGGTATAAACTGATTAAGTGTGAACTTTTTTGATATAATCTGACTCGGTGTGTAAGATGCATACATAATATTTAATATTGTACAATCTAAAGAATCTATGTGGTCTTATTGAAACAGATCTTTTGTTCACTTAATCAAAAATAACTCAGGCTTGGTTATACTCAATAATTTGATAAAGTCATGTTAACTGATTAACTTGTTATTTAGGAATGCATACTGATCCATGGATGTGTTAATGTTTATGAGAAATTATGTGCTTAACAGTGTATCATGTATCTAGACTCATTGTATCCTATCAGTATCTACTTGAATCAATCTACAATGTGTCATGTGCTTGTGATCTTTTGAAATCTGTGCACTTGTTTGCTCTGTCAGATTTATTTGAATTCAAAATGTGATATACTTCTTGATTCATTGAACTTTTGTGTACTTCAATCTCTATCTTTAACTGTGATATATGTACTCTTGTACACTATGATTGATTATACTGTGATGATTTAATGTAGAGTTAATATATGAATTCAAAGGCTTAACTTGAAACACAAGCACACACTACCCTCACAGAAAGACCTGGCAGGGGAGTCATGAGCACCTCTATATCTGGATCACTGCTGTGATTAATGGCCACTAAGAGATCTTAGGAGAAAAACTCTAAAATGCCATGAAGAAATTGTGTTTAAACCTGACTTAGTGTTTATTCTGTGTGATTGTGTGATATTAATTGCTATCTGAATTAAATGGGATTCCACATGTAATATAAATGCATCAGTTGTGTTAAATGTGATATTATTCTCATTTATTCCTTATCATTTAACATAAGCTACCTATAGATATAAATGCATTATTTCTAGTGTTAAAAAGAAAAAGGTTATTCCATTAATATCTTTGAAAAGGTGTTACACTTTCTGCATATTCAAGACAACAAACTGAACATTCTTAAATGCACAATTTGTCATCTCATTAGAGTCTATGTGTTAGGGTATGCTGCACTTCACCTTTATGTCACACAGTTTCCCGAAATTTATGCACTATGTACTTGAAACAGTTTTAAAATAGTATAATTAGGCACTTCATGTCACTATTTGCCTTTAACTGCTATAAATATATCATGTCCCAGAATAACTAAGTAAATACCTAGGATTTGGACTTATGTGACACAACATGCTTTGGCAAACTACACTTAATGATAAACACTATTCATGAACAGTAAAAGTGACTTTGAAATGAAATTATTTTCTAAACTGATCTTGGACTTTGTGCAATGTGCATGCATATATACATGTTACTTGCTGCATTCACACACACTTAGTCAAAGCTTATCTTCTCTACTTTACAAGTCATGAATCCAAATGCAATGCCATATTACCCTAGACCAAGACCAGCCATAACCAATCCATATCTACTTCAAGATATGGAAAAGAAATAGTTTATCCACCACAAAAATTCTGCCTTCAAAACTGTAAACACTTCCCAGTCCAGAAACCCTAACCAAAGAGCCTTGTACAAGAACCCAACAAAAGGATTTAGAAATCACACCATTCTATTCTATCAAAGTAGAAAATTCCAAATCCCAAATGCTCAAAACCCTAGACCCTCTAAACCTTTTCAAGCAAGGGTATATACTAGGAAATCAAACCTCAGAAATGAACCAAACACAAACACAAACAGTTCCAAACCCCCTCCTCCAGACCTTGCAAACCCTTCCAACTCAAAGAAATACCTAGACCTTATCCAAAATATCCAGCCTGGCATTTGTGTGAATCTGACTGGTGAAGTTGAGAAGGTAATCAGAACTGCTAAATGGGATGGGTTGGTCTTTCATTTGTGCAGACAGTACTTCATACATTTGATGGATGAATTCTATTGCAACATGAATATCATAAAGGGAGTAGATGGTGTGCTGCATTTTACTACCACTGTGAACAAGAAGGTTATTTGCATTGATAACAAGAGTCTAAAACAGAGCTTTGCATTTACCTTTACACTTGTGTGAACTTCCTTGTCATGATATTTATTCCTTGTTTGTGTTTAACAAAGCTGAGTATGAGTTAATGTTGGGTCTCCTCTGTGAGTCTGATGTACCTTTGGGGTTGTGTGATGTTAACTGTGGTATCCATTTTAAGCATTTTAAAGGGGTATTTCAACACTTAGCTTTAATAATTAGGGCCAACGTGTTACCTAAGCCTAATCAAAGCAAGTATTTTGACTTTTATGATGTCAAACTCATTTACCTCCTTTATAATAACAAGATAAACTTCAGTATATCCTATGTAATCTTGTTAAACATGTCAAATGCTAATCTGGTAGGATACATGCCCTATGGTCTTCTCATTACATGTTTTTTCTGATGTGTAATGTTCACCTTCCTGAAAAATTTGCTAACTTGGGTGATTCTCATATCACCAA